>NW_008593901.1:0-5696 GCF_000691845.1 Merops nubicus | reverse complement strand
CTGTCGGCTTTCAGCGCCAGTGTGGCGTTGCTTTCCCAACCCTTCCGCCTGGGATCTTCTCCCTCCTGGTTCCCTCTCCTCAACCTTTGCTCTTTGGAAGGATCTGGGATGTCAGGGATCCTCTCCAGCAGCAAGACAGGGCCCTCCCTTCTCTTCCTAAGGCCAAGCACACCAATGACCTCCTCCCTCCTTTCAGGGTCTGGACAGCATGAATGTGTCCCCCTTCTCATTCCCATCCCACTAGGCTTTCTCCATCCCACATCATCATGGGCTTGTTTCCTTCAGTGCCTTGATGCCACCATGCCACGGGTTCACGGGACAAGCCCAGACCTTGGGGATTTCTACATGAGGCTGAATCGAGTGAGACGGGGAAACTGAGGCAGCACACTGGGGTAAGCACTTCTCACAGGGGTGTGCTGGGCTGGGACAGACAAGTCAGAGCCTCTGGCTCCCAGGTCCCACAGCACACCACAGAAGCAGTCCCAAAAGCCACCTGCTCCCCTCTGCCCGCTGCCGGAGCTTCAGCATCGGGCTCCCCCTGCTCCTTCGGGAAGGGAAATGTTTTCCCTTTCCCCTCCCTTCCCTGCTTGCCAGCCTCAGTCTGGTTTCCCCCGCACGCTGCCGCCAAGCGCCTCTGGAACCGCTGGAAAAAGCATAAAGGGCCTGGGCAAGGCTGCGGTGAGGGTTACTTGCAGTCACAGCTGGATCCAGCTGCTGATTTAAAGCAACAGCACGGCCACACCGGGCTCCCCAGGAGACCCAGGGGTGCAAACCCCCAGGAAGAAGAGGCAGCATCCCTGCTGGGCAGCAGCCCCAAAGCTGGAAGGGAGCCTTTTCACCGGGGGAACTGAAGAAGGGGCAGGCCAAGGAGGCAAACCTCAGGTGGATCCAGCCCTGGGATCCTCCACGTTTGCTGAACGCTTCCCCCTGCCCTGCTTCTGCAGCTCCTGGCACAAAGGCTGGGGCAGCACTTCTCTCCCAGCCTTAGCTTGTGTCCCACCTGGGGACATGGCTGTGACAGCATTGCCTCTGCTGACACTGTGCCAAACCTCGTCTCCCCTCTCAGTCCCGTGCCCACAGCACTCGGGTCTCACCCCATCCTCCTATTCCCCAACATTGCATCCATGGGGTCAGTGTTCCCCCCATCCCAAGCACCGCACTCTCCTGGGGTGGCCCAGAGGCAGGTTGGGGATGCAGAGGACAACAGCAGCCTGGGGACCCTTGAGAAGGGGGAGGGCTGGCCCAGCCATCACCCTGCAAAACAACTTCTTCCCCTCTTTCCCCATTTTTGGAAGAAATCATGCAAATCCCAGAGGCGTTTGATTGCAAGCAGGGTGGCAGACATTGCTCTCGGCTGTGGCTCGAGGTGTTCTGCTGTGAGCTGCCAAGGCTGATGGAGTGGGAGAGAGAGCCTGGCTTTGGGAAGGTGGGAAACCTCCTCCCACCTCCGCCCAGGAGACAGCACAGCCCTGCTCTGGAGAGGTGCTGGATGGAAATGGCTGCGGCAACCTGGGGTTAATGTGTGAAATAACCGACCCGGCGCAGGGGCTGGTTTATGGCCCTGTTAACGGCGAGCAGAGGGAGTGCCTCTTTCCTGCCATCCCACGTCAGACCCAGCCAGTGGTGTTCACTCGGCAATAAATCAGGGTAATAATTAATCCTAACCCCCTGGGGGACTTTCTCTGAGGAGTGGCTGGGATGGAGGCAGTGCTGGTCTTAGTCCGTAGTCATAGCCCCCAGCATCCTACATGGGAGCAGTGGCGATGGGTGAGCCTCCCAGGGTTACACTCTACCTGCCGGCACAGCCCAAGCAGCATCATGAAAGGTGCTTAGAAAACAAATATTCAAGGAGAAAGGGACATTCCCTGTCCTATCGCATCCAGGATGTTTGCCTGCGAGTGCGTGCGAAGTCCTGACGTGTTGGTGGTGGTGCGAGTCTGGCTCAGCTAAACAAATAGCTTGGTCTCCCTCCCCATGCTGCAGCATGTCACAGGTGAGCAGTTTAATGAAGAAAAACCTAAATCTGTGACCATCCCGTGCTGCCGGTCTCGGGTCAGGCTGAGCCCTTGGTCCCACTCCAGCCACTCAAGTTTGGGGAGGAACAGGCTGGTTTGGATGTCCTGCAGATCGCAGGGCAGTGGGACCTTGGCTTGAGTGGGAAACCCAGCTGGGTTCATGGCTCATGTGGCCAGGAGGTGTCAGAGTCACTGGGAGAAGAGAGGAGACTTTTTTCTGTGTCCATATAATTTGCTGCAATGGTAAGAAATAGGAAAACAACACAAAAAAAAACCATGGCAAAAAATACCAGGACAGCTTTTCCCAGTGAAACAAAACCCAAACCATCAGTGGGAAAACGTTGGCTGGGTCAACCTGCCACAAGCCAGTCTTCTGGGATTACATAAACTTCATAAAAAAAGCTCACTTCTTTCTTTGTACTTAGGTTGTGTTTTTTTTTATATAAAACATTTTAATTCAGGTCCTTTTTGAAATGAAAAGAGGTTTCTTGAAGCAAAAAAAAAAAAAAGGTGCTGTGGTTTGCTAGGAGACCATCTAAGTGAGCCACTTTGGCATGGCCCCAGTCCTTGCCCTTTCCCCTTTGCCCATAGCTCCACTAGATGCCAGCTCCAAAGGCTTATGTCCCCCCTCTCCCAGGGTGACACAGGGAGTGATGCTGGGGTGGGAGGCGAGTGTGGGGCTCTGGTACTGGCCACCTCCAAATGAGTCCCAGGAGCTGGCAGCCGTGGATGTGGCTGCTGTCAGCAGGAGGTGATGCCAACCTGGCGTGACTTCTGTGTTTCCATGCAATGCAATGATAACGTGCCCAAGTGTTATTTCTCACACGGGCATTGCACAAGGCAAAGGATGTTGGTTTTTCCATGCCTGAGCAGCACCTACCCCCCAAGAGCCTTCCTCCAGACACCCACAGCTCTGCCAGTGGTGCCAAAAATGCACTTGGTGCCTCCAGATTTCAGTTTAATCACTTAGACCTAAGAAAAGGGTGCTGGGTGCTGCCACAGAGGAGGAGCAGGGCGATGGATTCAGCTGAAGGCAGGGCTGCACAGGAACGGAGTGGATCTCCTGGTGGTTTGGTCTGCTGATGGAAAAGCAATGCTGCCCTCAGCTCTGCTTTTGGGCCAACAAAAAAGTTCAGGTTTCTTTTTTTCAGATTTTGCTCTCAGCCGAGGGGTTGTGGCTGCTCAGGTGAAACCTGTTCCTGCTGGGTCCTGGGAAGAGGCAAGGAGAAGGTGTGTTGAGGAGGACTTGCTAAAAAAATGGCTTTCAGTTTGGTTTTGACCTCCCTGCCACCTTTCTGCTTTCCCAGGGTGAATCCAGAGAGCAGGAAAACTTGGATTTGTCCTGAACTTTTCTATGTAATGATGACACAAATGTAAAAAAAAAGGCCACTTCATTTTGAGATCCAGCCTTGAAACAGGAGCTGGTGGTGCCAGGAGTGCCTGGAACAGTGCTTAGACAGTCCACAGAAGCCCCAGACCTGCCATTATTTGAGTGTTCTATGAGTATCAGAAGCAAAGCTCAGAGCCCAGGTCTGATGAGCTCCCTGCTGAGGCTGCCAGGAGCCCTCCTCGCCCCACAGCAGTCCCACTTCCACCCCGGAGCAGCAGAGCCCTCGGGCAGGCTGAGCTGCTGATGCTGGGGGATCCAGAGAGCCCCGCGAGCCTGTCACACATCCACAGCATCTGAGCACCCCCTGCGCTGCAGCAGCCTCCCCAGAGCTGCGTTTGGGGGTTTGGTCCAGCTCCCCATGGCAGGGATGCTGCCGTCCCTGTTGCCATCGTGGTCCTAGGGAATCCTGCAAGGAGGAGATGGTGGCCGTGCCTTTGGGGCTTTGCTGTTTGCAGCCCTTTGTGCCTGTCTGTGAAGGGGACCATTCTCCAATGGGGTCCTCCTCCACCGTGAGCCCCTCTTTGCAGAGTGGGGTGAATTCCCAGCCATGGGCTGGTGTGCATGTACCATCCCTGTGCTGCAGGGATGAGATGAGTTCTCACATCCCACTCTGGTCAAGCTGATGCTCAGCATGGCCCTTCACGGTCCCCCTGACACCCTTCCTCTCTGCATCTCACAGCCATGATTTTCTTGGGGCCATGAGTTCAGCAGATACAGACCTTTCTACGGGCAGCAGCAACAGACTACAAAGGATCAGGGAAGGACCTTTGGTAGTGCTAAGGCTGTGGACTGCTGCAGAGCTGGTGCAGCCTGTTTGGGTTTCCTGGGGACCTTTCACCATCCCTAGAAGGTGGAGCTGCAGGGCATCTGGGAAAGTGATTAGCTGAGATAAGGCGAGAGAGGGGCAGATCTGGAGAAAGCAACTTTCCTCCCCAAACTGAGCTGGGCTTAGGGGTCTCTAAGAAGAGGGCCCAATGTCGTTTGAGTAACAAGACTATGTGTGTCCCACTGCGTGTGCAGCCTTGGAACAGAAGAGCCTTTCCTGTGACAAGCACAGTGTGTCTGTGGGGTTGTGAGAGCAGTGGGAGACCCTGGCCCTCAGCACTCAAGCAAAATGCAGAGCAGCTGTGAGGAAAGAGGCTGGGAGATCTGCTGGGCAGGAAAGGAAATACCCCAAAGGATTTCCTGCAGGCTTCCCAGCCTGGCTTCATGGGTGACGTGAGCAGCTGGTGGGGTTGGGAGGATGATAAAAAGGGAGATGTCAGAAAGGATGGGGACTGATTTTCATGGCTGAAGAAACACCCTCCACAGAAATGCTGCACCAGGGGTGCTTGTGAAACAGTGCTCTGAACCAGTGCTGAAGGAAGAGTTTGGAAGAACACCTCACCTGCCTGCAGTGCTTGTGGACATTTGACCCATGAGGCAGGTCCTGGCATGCCGAGCAGACACCTTCCTGCTGCAGCAACTCTTCCTCTTGACTCCCTGGAGCCCCAGGTGAGGTGTGGGTCCCAGGAGATGTGAGGGTCCTGGACAGACCATGGGTGACTGGTGAGGTGGGAGTCCCAGGCAGAGAGGTGGTCCCTGACAAAGTGTGGATCCTAAGTGAGATGTGGGTCCTGGGAGAAGTGTGGGTCCTAGGAGAGGTAGAGGCCTTGGGTAAGGTGAGAGTTCCAGGTAAGTTGTGGCCTCATTGCTCCAGGGAGCTCCAAACCATGCTTTGCACAGAGGCAAAGCTGGGATCTCAGTGTTCCCATGAGAAACTGGGATTGGACCCCAGCTCCCTCTTAGGATTTATCCCAAAGTGACGCGCCTGTGCTGGGGAGGGGAAGGGGGCAGTAAAGACCCGCGTTCCTTTCCCAGAGATCAAATCCCAGTTTCCAAAAGCACCTTTCCCGGTGAGCGCTGGGATCCTCTGTAGTTAACAGCTATGGGGCAGTGCTAACGCACCACAGAGAAGGTGCTGTGCCCGGGGTGCAGAAGACCCTGCGAAGTGCAGGGGTGGGACTCCCCGAGCAGGACCCTCCCCAAGCTCCCAGCTCCTGGTGGGTGTCCCATCAGCAGCGGGGAGGGCCCTCAGGGGGAAGGGTGGGGTGTCACCCTTAAACACCTCCTCGGCAGCACTGCGGAGCTCTCTACCTGACGGTGCGGCTGGGGGGGACGGAGGGGCAGGGCAAGAGTTAACCTACCTGCTCTTCCATCCCTATTGGCTCCACCTCGGAGAGGGAGGGGAGGGAAAAGAGAAAAAAAGTAGGGAAGGGGGAAGAAAAAAGAGAGAGAAGAGGAGGAGGAAG
>NW_008593900.1:0-1313 GCF_000691845.1 Merops nubicus | reverse complement strand
AGCCCTTGTGCAAAACGCTCCAGAGAAAGGTGCCCTTTGCTCAGAGGACAACTAGCCCAGCAGAGACGTGGGATGGTGGAGGGGGCAGGAAGATTTTGGCTATTGCTGCAGCCTGGGAAGGGAAATGGGTCTCTGAGCCAAGGAGCTGGGGGAAAGAAGTGGTCAGATGACAGCAGCTAACTGGCAGTGCTTTGGGGGTAATGCTGCACACAGCAGAAGCACATGGCCGCTGCCCTCTCTGGTCCCCAGCCGGTGCCAGGCACGCAGCCCACTGCCAGCCTTCCCCTGCTGCTGCTCCCAGGGAAGGCAAAGAAAGAGCAGAGGGGCTGGGAACTCAGATGATCTTCCTTGTTTCTGCTGGGAAGGGAAGATGTGGGAGCCCCTCGACAGGAGCGGGTTGGCAGGGCAGCTGGCGTGGGGAGAGCTGGTTTGGGGGTGTTGGGGGTGTCTCATGCCACTTCCAGTGAGAACCTGGTCAAATCTCCTGCGTTTTATAAATAGGTTGGTTTGGTTTGCACTGCATGTTCTCGTGTCTGTGCCTTCTGGATGGTGGAACAGGAGCCTCGAGTGCCAGCAACAGCATCTTAGTTCAACTTCTTGCTTCCCCTGGGCTGTGCCTGGCAGAGAAAAGCAGAGGAGGGGGCTGGGCTGTGCCTGGCAGAGAAAACAAGAGGAGGGGGCAGAGCCTCCCATGTGACCCTGCTATGAATTTTGCTTTGTGGCTTGGCTGTGCTTGGCCCCGACGTAAAGCTGTGGGGCCAAAGGGTGTAACTGCCCTTTGGTGGGCAGGTCTGTAGGCCCAGCCCAGCCTTCCAGCCTTCTGTGCCTGCAGGAGGAGAAAATGCAAGTTAAAAGAATTTAAAAACCCACTTGCGCCTTGGTGGGAAAATGAAAAAAAGACGCATTTAGTTCCCTCAGGAGATGACTTAATTCTCAGAACAAATGCTGGGAAGAACTTGCTTCTTCTAGGGACACACAAAGCTCTGCAGGGAAACCTGAAAATGAACTAGAGAAGATCCCTCTCCCACTTCCTCACCTGGTGAGCAGAGATGCAGCTTCTGGAGCCGGGGGGCCTCACCTGGGTCCTGTGGTGCAGCTGTAACTGGGTTAATGCATTTCCTGGCGGTACCCATAGTTGTCATGGAAATGTTTCACCTTCCAAGTAATGATTGCAAATAATAGTCATTTCTTGCTCTTTGTTGAGTTGTATTGGAACAAAGCTAGCAAGAGGCTTTCAGCTGTGCAGGAAGCCTGAGCTGAGCTGCAGGATGTTTTCAGCAGCCCGGTGTAGGACCACAGCAGTTCAAGTGCTA
>NW_008593899.1:1210-9936 GCF_000691845.1 Merops nubicus | reverse complement strand
CTCCGCGCACAAGGCGAGTCAGCCCCCGGCGCAGCCCCCGCCCCTCCTGCACGCGCCTCCTGACAGCCCTGGGGACGGGAGGTCACCGTGTCGTGCCTCGGCCACCGTGACCCGCTTGGCCACAACTCCCCGCTCAGCCGCCGTACCCCGTCTCGCACGTCGTCCTCCCTCCAGGTGCCTCCCAGTAGCTGTGTCGGTAGTGAGGAAGGAGAGAGGTGGCGGGAGGAGATAAATGCCCGTCCCAGGAAAGCGTGTGTGTGCACCCAGCCCCTGCCCCTCTCCGCACACAGGAGCTGAGGGCAGCTCTGTTAGGGTGGGGTGTTTTAAAAAACACCCTTTGAGGGTCTGAGGAACCTTTCAGTTGCTTTTCAGCAGCTTGTGTTGAAGATGGCATGCTGGCTTTCCTCGTCCCCATGCAGCTCATTGGGCAGACCCATAAAGGTCCGTTTTATCCCCCCACCACGTCAAAGCGATGCCTTTCTGTGAGGGACCATCCCACAGAAGTGATGCTGGACTGTAGGAGGTTGGCACGCTGGCTCATACTTCATCTGCAGACATGAGTAGTTTCGCAGGAGGTGTGTGTATGGCCCTTCACGACTGGTTGCATCTGTCTCCCCTCTCTGCTCCCTGTGTCTCTGAACTCCCCTCTCCAAGCTGTTAAACTGGACCAGGGCCTGCACAGCAGGCACGTCAGGCTGGTGTGAAGGGACAGGTGCCACGGATAACCAACCATTTGAACTATGAAGTGTCCTCAGAGACACGTGTTTATTCCCTTGAGAGGTAAAACAACGATGCTTTGAGAAATTAAAGTACTTGTGAATTTTAACTTTCATGGGTGGTGTGAAATCCTTACAATTCTCCTGAAGTTAGTCTGTAATATGCATACAATGATTTTAATGCATATTTCCTTAAGCGCCCTCAAAACAATGGGGTTGAGATGAAGTCAGGCTTGCCAGAGTGAAGGGAGGGCCTGCTTCCTGCGAACCTGAAATCATGTGTGTGTTCAATTAATGCAGATGCACATTATAAGTGTAGTCAAGAACACCCTGCTTGTTACTTTAATTTTTGTCATGTTAGTGCTCACAAAATTTTGAAGCCAACAGAATTTATGCCAAACCCACTTTTTTTAAGAAAGAACCTCTTCCTAGACAAGCTTAGTGCTTCTTAGAAGGGATTAAATCCTGATCTTGGAAAACTAAGAATGATGCCAACTTTCTTCAGGGGAAATTATCCCTTCTAAGCTGTATTTGGTTTTTGCTATCTAAGCAGTCTTTCTTTCCCAGAGGAGGCAGCCATAGCTTGCTTTGGAACAGATGATCTGAGCAGAAGATTTTACAGTAGGGAAGACTGAGCAGCTCTTTCTAATAAATTCATGAAGACTGGACTACAAAAGCACTTTTCTTTAGAACCTGAACTTGATTAAAACCCCTCTATTGTCCATTCAGACATTCACAGAAAAAATACCCTAAATGTATTTGCAGTGTTGAAGAATTCAGCAGTACATATTAAAAGCTTGAAGTTACATTTTTAAAACAATAATAAATTATTCTAACTCCAAATTTAGAAATACTGTTAGCACTTCTATTCTAACCAAAGATTTTCACAGTAGGTTTTTATTTTTAAAACCTTAATCCTTTTGAAAAGAGCTATAGCTACATAAGTATTGAGTTTCAGTGCTTGGCTTCTGTGTTCACCACTTGGTCTTTCATTAAGTGCATGTACAACCACATTAAACTGAAAATAATTTACATCACCATGGTGGTTTTTTTTGTTTTTTTTTATATGAGAAAGATTGTTTATCAGTGTGATCAAGCTGAAGATGCACATACGAAAGCACTGGGTCTTGTCCAGTTGTAGATAGTTGTATAATGGAGTATTTTTAAGAAGATAGAAACGTACACCTGCCAAATTAGATGAGCAATAAGATAGAGTGAGAGGCCAATACACCTGAAGACAGAGTGAAACCTGTTTGTCCTATGCCTTACTCTGAGATGATTTCTTTGTGCTTAACTTATTTATACCACAACTGAAAGGACATTCATCACAGCTACTAGGTCTTTACAGTGCTGTTCTCAAGAATAATGACTGTCTTTTTCTAGTTTCTGTTAGGTAATTCTGAAGTATGTTTTTTAAGATTTTGTATAAAATCAGTTTTCAGTAAAGTGTTCAAATTTGCTCTAGCTAGCTTTCTTTTTTTAAGGATCTGGTAGCTTACTAAATCCGTTGTAGGAGCTATGAATAGGGGGCAGTTTTAAATTGAACTTGTGATTCAGTGTACATATATATACAATATATAAACATTTTACACTAATCATTTAGTTTTTTAATCATTTTAGTGCCACAGAATTTCATTATCTATCTAGCTGAGCATTTACATATTACGCTGTGTACATACTATGGTAATGTTTTACTGGTTTCCTATACCTGTTTCTATGGAAAAAATGAATATGAATATCAGCTTGTATAACTGAGTTCAATGACATATTTGCTTAAACGTGAATCATAACTAAACTTCCAGGTCTCTGAATGCATCTCTAAAACAAAGACTGCCTGTATTTTGATCAATGATTGCCTATCCATTTGCTGGCAGATGACTCAGAAATTCTCATATTTTAAGTAAAAACTGATGTAATAAAACCATAAACTGATGATTTTTTAATCTTTGTGCTTGTGCTAAAAGCGCTAAATGTGTTAGGCAATCGGCCCTTCATTTACTGATAACTCATTACATTTGGGCTTAAAATGATGGTGCCCTAAATGCAATAGTCATTTGATGATTTGCCACAGAAGAAGGTATTTTTCTTAAACATTACTCAGTAAATTTGGTAAAATTTTTTAAAAGGTAAAATGTCTAAGGCAAAGTCACTGAGTTTTGCTGTTCTCTTCTACTGGGAGCTCAAAGAAAGGATAAACAAGGACTCTGCTAACCTGTTGACATGCAGGAGGACAAAAATCTGAAGGTAAATACTGGAACCCTGTGCACATTTTGTAGCTGTTCTTGTGCACAGGTCATGCATTTATGGGTGAATGCAATAGCATTTACGAGTGCTATTAAACAAACAAGGGCAGTCTTTCTTTTAATTAGAAGTGAAGGCACAGGTCTTTTCGGTGGTGCATATCTTGAAGGGTGACTTTGCAGATGTTTGATAGGATGTTTATATTTTTATACATGTAGATAACGAGCCATTTATTCATTCTTATTTTCACATGTATAGCATTGAAAATAAAGCTTCTAGGAAAACATTGCATACCAAATTAAATTCTTGTTCTTTAAATATTAACTCAGTTGTGTGCTTTATGTTGTCCTTTTTACTATTGGTGAAAGTGTTGTTAGCTTTGCTCACTCTGCCACATTATCATATTCAAGACTTCAGCAAAGTCTCCACACTAATACGTAAAGCAGAAATATCAAGCAAAGAATATTATGTGTGCAGGGATCTCTAGTAACACTGGCAGCAAAATAAACAGACGTGTGTAATGCTCAGACTTTATACTTTCCTTTTAAATGTCACAGAGCATTTTTGTAGTACCTGCCAGTATAAACCAGTCCTCAGGAAACCATATTTATTAAACAGTTTAATTTGAATAGCATAGAATAATTGTTGAAATAAAATGTTGGTATTTGTTATGAAAGAAGAGAATAATAATGTTGGATATAGTGCTCATTTAATGAAAGAAACATGAATACCTGAGGAAAAAGGTGATCTGAGAGAAATGCATTTAGAAATCCTGTTAAGGAAGAGAGGATTGAACTTGTTGGCTACCCTGTGAGCTCCAGTGAACTGTTACAAAACTGATGGTTTATAATAAACCTGTGGTTATTTTCACAGAAAATTAGTAAAGAATTGCTAGTATAATCCACGTCTGAAGTGTTTGAATAGGTCTTCCTTGGGTAGCATGCTTATAGTGCAAAGGAACTTGGTGAAGGGAGTTTAATCAACCATTTTACTTGGTGGCTTGATAGTCTTTGAGAGCGTTGTTATTATGCAATAATATGAGAAAGGAGGTTGTTCCATGACAAAACTTTGAGGCTGTCTTTCTGCAGGCTTAGTTCTCATTTCCTTTATGCTACCACTTCAATTACTCTGCTCATCCCCATCCCTTTTATTTCACTTCTGCTAGGCACGATCTTTGGCAAAGCCAGCTTCTGCTGTGCTGAAGGTTGTGGCTCAATTCTACCTTTCTCCCTCAGTGAACTACAGATTTTTTTTCCCTTTCCCTTATCCAGCCAGTAGTATTCATGGAATTTGTAAGAACGTAACAACTGCGATGTTTTTTAATTCTTTTGATTGTATTTGAAATTACATGTGAGCTCAGAAGTTAAGGGGGACAGATGTCCATCCACACAGACAATGCAAGTGTAGGAGCCTCATTTCCTTAGGAAACAAGGCTCTCCACAAATTACTGTAATTAATATCTGGCAGTGTCTATATAAAACCTTTTGTCAAAGGAGGACAAAGTAGACTGAGTGTACTAAAACCCTATGGACTGAGGAGGCAAGTGGTCATGATTGCTTTTGTGACACTGGCCAGCCAGCCAAATGAATGGGTGGCCTAGAATGGCTTAAAATACTTCCAGCCTCCAAATCTCTGCAGTGTTTCCAAGTGTAGCTCAAAGAGCTTTGAGCCTTGTTACAGCAACCTTTCTTGGCTGCCTGTCTTAGACCTGTCTGTTGGTACCTTTGCTGGAGAAACTTTTTGTTATGAAGATTTGAGGATGACTTCTGCTCTTTTGGCTGGTAGGAATGGATCAAAATGTGCAGGAAAATATTTTCTAAAGGCTAGATTTGACTCAGTTATTTTAATTATAGGAAATCTTCAGCATAGTTGTTAATGAAAAATTAGTGAAAATGCATTATTTATTTAGAAAGTACTGGCATTTTGGTTTATAAGTTTGAATACTAATTTTGTTCTTCATTAATATGAGCTGCATGTTTTTCCCCTTTTCAGTGAACTGTGCTAGATGTAAGGCTCTGCTGCTAAACCAAACTCTTATTTATAACTGCTGAAGTATTAATACATCCATTGCAAGAAGTCTGTTGGAGATACACAGTATAACTGCTGAGACAGTCAGAACTGTAGTTGGTCAAATTATCACATTTCTTCCCTGTTCCACTCTCCACTGTGTTCAAACTGGAATAAAATTAAACTCTTAAACATTTCTTCCTCAAAAAGATTTTTATCACATACTATGGTGTATTTGATACTTTCATCAAAGCTGTTAGCAACAGTGAGTCAGAGTTTTGAAGTACATGTATTTCCTTGTGAGGAAATAAGAGCTCAGAAAAATCCTTACACTAAGTGGGAACAGCCTTATGCAATTTGGGGGAAATTTCTTGGTATCATAAGAAATTAAAGATATTTTTCTGTTTATTCCAAATAATACATTCATACATTACTCCTATCTTGCAAATATCCCAAACCCTTTTATGACTATAATCCTTGATGTAATTTTTTTGTTCTAGGTCTTATTTGATATCATCTGGATGAAATAAACTTTTTTCTTCTTCTTCAAAAAAGCTCAGTGCTTAGCTGCTGGGAAGTGCTTAGCTGCTGGGAAGTGACAATGTTAGCACTGCATCTTGTTTAGGGAAATGGGCAGATGTGGCTCAATATTTTCTAATCTTTTCTTATTCAGAATAATATACAAGGGAGGGAAGTTCACATATAGGAATGAGCCAGTGCGTCCTGTGATGTCAGTATGGAGATGATGTCCCACTCCATGTAGCCTCTGACTTGGCTTTTCCAGCTTAATTGAAATTCAGCTAGAGAAGATGAGAAAACCATAGCTAGACTGCAATAAAAACACCAGCTCCATCAGCAAAGAGCCTTTGATATGTTATTTTCCTTTGGAATTTTGAAGTAAAGTCACAACCTTGTTTAGTTTATTGAGGAGCAGGCTGTGATGTAAAAAGAAAAATAAAAGCCCTTTCCCTGAGCACATGTTCTTCAGGAGGGGACATGGTGCTGGTGTGATGGGAATGACCTTACTTACAACTGCAGTAACTCCCAGTGCTGCCAGCTCAGTTTTGACTGTTCTTGTCGTGGCTGAATTGTAGGGTCAGACCATCACTTAATAAATGGACCTTTTGCAGAGCATGTTGTTGTAACTATGTGGACTTCTGTAGATTTGGATGTAGTTGGTTTGAACTCAGATTTTCCAAATAGCTTAGTGATAAATCTCTCTTCTCATATTACAGCAAAGTCTGTGATTCCTAGAAGCCTGAAGTTACACTTCTTTCCTTTAAAGGGCAGAGATTGAGTCTAATTTTTCTTACTTTGTAAAATTCACTTTCAACATCTTCCTGTGTCTGACAGCTCAAGGCATGAGTATTTGAGAAAGCTGCAAGAACAGGAGACCTTGCAATGACTCAGAAATGCTACATGGCAAACCCTTCCTGCCACAGTCCCCCTGTTCTGTTGCAGTCAGAGCCAAGCTGGGTGAACAGCTGGGTCCCAGGCCCAAGGATGACCCACTGGACCTATCCACAGCTGTCCCTTCTGCCTTGCTTCCTTCTCGGTCATGTCTGAGGTGGCTCGGTAGTCCCTGAGCCAGCTGGCACCTTGGTTGAATAAAGAGTCAGCATTTGTATTCTGGTGAGCTCTGTGCAGCACAACAACCACAAGCTGGCACTTATTTTGCCCTAGACTTCTGACCCAGTTATTTCTAGGTCTGCTTTCATGGTCTCTATGTTATCTGCTGTCTCAGGATATGATTGGAACATGGGAAAGATTTAGCTGTTTACAGTAGGCTGTCTAACAGCTTATCTGCTGTTGTGCTAAAGGGATGATAAAGACAACTCAGTTAAAAATAGTTTTACCATTCCTTAAAATGTTGTGGTCTGAATAAGTGATAAAAAGTGCTGCATAAACTATAATAAAACTGAGTAAAAGCTCCTTCCTTTTTATAGGTGAGAAAGATGCCTTGATTAGTTTTGGAGCACTAGCACGTTTATCCACTTGGACTTGTTTATACCATGTTAAAGGCTGGAGAGCGCTCAGCTGCAGATAACGGAACCAGTCATTTCTTTAGAAAATGTCAGAGGAAGAGTATATGTATACAAATGCATTAGTGTTTCTGTTTTCAAAAAAAAAGTTTATAGGTTGCTTGCAGACAGTAACACTGGATGTTTTTCAACACATCACCTCCTAGGATTTGAGAACAGAAAGAAATGTCCAGATCAGCTACTCAGCTGTTCTACGTTACGTACTCTGCATGACTACCCTGAACAGAATTTTTAAATCAAGGAGTGAAATCTCTTAGACTGTCATCTAATCTCATGAACAATACTGCTGATAAACAAGTAGACATCACAGTGCTCAATTAATTGTTCTGCTGCAAATGTCACCAGCTTTGGCTTCCACCCAGAAGGGTTTGTAATGTCTTCTTCACCAACACCATGAGGCTGAAGAGAGCGTTCTGTAGGAGGGTATGTATGGAGGCAGTTCATTTGATCAAAATCTGGGGATGAACTGTCCTGTCTTTCCCTTCAGTTCTCTGCCACTACCCCTTGTAACCAGTTTTGGATTGGCACTGCTTATGTGGCCACGGGGTGAACCGTTTCAGGGGCCCGGTGCAGATGACAACCTTAAACAGGTGATCAGAAAAAGCAGGTTAGCTGTGAACCAGAGCAGCTCCCTGAACTGGCTCACAGCATAATGAAGGTATTAGTGCCAGGAGAAACGCTCTGATGAATAAACAGTGAGCTCCTGTGGTCTGTCAGTAAGGCACGTTTTTCAGTCCTTCAGTCATCTCATGTCTTCTCTAAATCCTCTTCATCAACACCTTCTGAACTGCTGACTTAAGATATGGCTAAGTCTAGTAAGGGAATGCACTAAAGCAAAGTAAAATTTCTCTGTCATTTCCCCTGTTTTTGACATTCATCTGTCTGAGGTATGCGTTGGCAGTCCCAGGGATTTAAGTGTCACTGGAGTTTATGGTCAGTAAACCTCCACTGTGGGCACTTGGATTCTGTCCTCCAGAGGCTGTCCCAGTTATCAGTTGAAATGCATGGTGATATATGAGGTGTTTTTTTATTAAACATCATACCACAGTTTTAACCTCTAACAACTTAAAAAACAAAGTAAAACCAGTACAAGTTGATCCGTTTTCTGTACATCAATGTTGATGGGAATTACAGTGTCACTTGAATGTTCACTATAATTTCTTACTAGAGAAATGGACAGCTGAGGATTGATGTCAGGTTGGCAGGCCTAAAGTTCCCAAATTACCAAAGGTTTTTTTTTACCATTGTCTTCAAACACAAACTTTTTTTTTATTATTATTATTTTTTGTTTTGTTTTGTTTTGTTTTTTTCCCCGGTCCTTTGGAGCTTCCCCAGGGTTCTGAGACTTTCTGAGAAGGCTGTGTTAGTAATTACCCAGGCTTGTAAAGACACCGGATATAAATTGGCCAGACCTGATTAAAAAAAATGCTTGTTGCTGATCTTTTTTGGATTAGTCTCCAAGAGGAAATGGTTCATTATTCTTAACAGACTCGCAGAGCAAAATGTTTATACTTTTCCTGAACTAACAAGCCTCCAACTTCCATCTAGTAATGAATCAATACAATTTTTCATATTGTTCCTAATAAAATAAAATAATTTCATTTTTAATCATGCTGACTACTGCTTTGTGTTATTTTTCCTTACCTTATTGAATTTATAGAATGAAATTAGTACGGCATTTTGAATTTATAGCTTTAAATTTATACAGGTTGTGATAGCC
>NW_008593899.1:0-1198 GCF_000691845.1 Merops nubicus | reverse complement strand
CTTTCCCTATTAGAGTTTTTATCTATGACTTTTTAAGAGCAGCTATCTGGATCCTGTCCTGGGCTGTACCGGATAACTGTAGCTCCTGTTGAACTCAATAAAAGGTGATGTCACTGCAGGATGTATGTGACAATTTAGCAAAACCAGTGTTGTCTGTTTTACATTCAGGATTTTACATTTACATTTATTTGCTGAAACTGTAACCCAGGATTTAGAAAAACAGTTCTTTTAAAGGTAAGTTTCTTGATATCCCATTAATGGGAATTTATACTGTAGTGTTTGTGTTTTGACCATTTAATCACATTCTATCTATTATGGTGCATTCAAAGAATATCTAGAGGATATAACTTTATGTCTACAGGAGTATTTTTCTCAGATCTTTCCTAGCACTGCTTTGGCACATCTAAAAGTTACTTCTTCATTATATTCAGTTATGGTGTTATTCGTAAACTCCATTTACAGAGTCACGTAACATTGCTGATGTGCATTTTGGAGCGCTACACATGGCACACAGCTCATTCCTTTGGTTAAGCTGGACTTTCATACACTGGATTTTTGCTTCTTTATTACGGCCCTGATTTCAATACATTCTTCTGATATATATGGTTTGGTATAGGAAAACAGAGAGACAACATGGAAACTCAGCTGCGGTAAAGGCATGTGGCCAGGTACTGTCAACAGTGACAGCTTGCCAGCTCCTAGAGGCTGCATGCTTTGCCTACTCAGCCCACAAATTTATGGTGTGTGTGGGCTGATACTGTCTGGATAAATAATAAACACTTAATGTTACAAATATTAGGTTGTAGTGGCTTTTCGCCTTGTGTTCATCAGGTTACTCCTCAAGAGAAGTCCCTACCGTAGCTTTAAGCATTATTTTGGCTATAATTCCCTCACTATAACCCATAGAGTTGTCCTCACCATTTTTCCCTGGGTAGTCTCTTAAGTACCTCAGTGTTCTTCCCACATTTTCGTTTGCAGAATCAGATTACAGAAAATTAGAGGAAGAAATGCTGCTTTAAATTAGCATCCTTGCACAATGTGAGATTACTTTTAACCTTAATTTTTACAGCAAGGAATGGGAAAAGTCACTGATGAAATCAGCAAGTCATTCCCTTTATATGGAATAACAGGACATCTAACTCTGAATTACTTGGTTTAAATCAAGCAAGATTTTTGGAAAAGCTGCTTTCAGAACTCC
>NW_008593898.1:0-1079 GCF_000691845.1 Merops nubicus | reverse complement strand
TAAATAAACAATTACCATTTGCCTTCCAATCAGAGTCTGTCGCATATTCGCTGCCAGCCACACAAGACTGGATTCATCAACCCCCCGCCGCCTTTTTGCAACACACTGTGAGGCTGAAGGCCAGTATTTACACTATAGACAACACTTAAACTTCCCGAGAGAAAGTGTCTGACTTCATAATTTTTTTGATAGCTAGTGCAAGCCATATGCAAAGTAAATCACCAGCTGAAAACAAGGAGAGTTTTGTTGTAGATCTCATGAGAGCAACAAGAACCTGTGATGTTTCTCTCATCTTTTATTCAAAACTTGAAGTACTCATTTTTCTCTTCCACTTTGTATGTAAACAAGGATTGCTGGTAAAAGTCCCCTAACACATACAATTTACTTTTCAGGCAGGCTATAACCAGGACTTTTCCTTTGGACCCTGTGTGTCAGACCTGGCTGGCATGAGCCATATTCAGCAAAGATACAAGCAGGACCACAGGACCCAGGTGCTTATCCTGCTGCATCACAGTGGCAGCTATTCTGACCTGTGTTCAGCTGGAATAGAGCTTATTTTTTTTCTTAGTAGCTAGAATAGTGCTGTGTTTTGGATTCAGTATGGAATTTAGTATGAGAAGAGTGCTGGTAATATACCAATGTTTTAGTAGCTAAGAAATCAAGCATTTTTCAGCTTCTTTTCACTTGCTCTTGTGCAGGTCCACAAGAAGCTGTGATGGAGCATAGCCAGAGCAATGGATGGGCTGCCATGTTCCGATTACATTGTGATTTTCCAGATGCAGAAATCAGACTTCAAAAAGGTTGCTCATACACAAGAAGTATTTGGAGATGAGTAGAAAGTCTCCAGAATTGAGCAGATTGAAAAAATTCACCCACACACAATGTACATGATTGTTTAGCAATACTGAGATAACATGTAAAAAATAAATCTATTTCTTTCACCCTGTAGTACTAGCACCCTGTTACAATACTGTACCCACTCAAGATGTAGGCTATCTGAAGTCACTGAAACATAGAAGTTTTCAACAACACCATAAAAATAAATTTTGATGACTAGTTGTTGTGGTTTGAGGCTTGGA
>NW_008593897.1:0-8949 GCF_000691845.1 Merops nubicus | reverse complement strand
AGCTGTGTGGTGCAGGGTGAGTAGCTGACAGAACATGCAGACACAGAAGGTTCAGTTTAACTTGATAGAGTTAAGAAGTGAGTCTCCAGGTAACAGTGGCATGAGATTTCTCTGAGGGGTGTTGCCAGCCTGTGATCACTGCAAGCTTCATCCGGGGTCTTCTAAGATCATTTATTTCCTTTTTATGGCTGCTCTTTGTTACAGAAATCAGAGGCTGCAATGGAAATTTTTAGAGAAGCTGGAGTACCACGGAAGCAGAAAGTTACAACGTTTAATGTGACAGATGATGCCATAATTAAACCAGGTAATGGCTTTGAGCTGCTGAATCTGAGCATGCAGAGTCATTTAAGGTCTGCTCCTAGACCAAACCAAGTTGGGACCTGTATTTTGGTTTTGTCTTGTGTGGAAATTGATGAATTCTTGTTTCTTTGTCATTAATCACCAACAGACTTTTTTCTTAGGTTAAACTAGAAAATAGGCTTTATTTTATAGGTGATGAGAAGTAGGATTTTTTTTTTTGTGTGGTTATTATGTTTCCATTAACTAGAAAATCAGTCTGATCTGAACTAGTTAGTGTGAACATTGAGCTAAGAAATAAATGTCTGTGACCTGGACTCACTTTTTTGGAATAAATCTGAATGCATTTGCAGGAAGTTCTCTGGTTATCCTTGCAAAAGAGGCACTGTGAATTTAGTGGTAATGTTTCTCAGGAGCCTAAAATAGCTGTTTGGGGTTTGTTTCTTCTTGCTGCATTCAGAGAGAGGACTGGTGGTTGCCAGATATGATTTTTTTTCTGGCAGCTTGCAAAGTAAAACTCATTGAAACATGTTCCAGCAAACATTCCCTCTAAAAATCAGTATTGGAACTTTGGGGATTTCATCGAATCATAGAATTGTCAGGGTTGGAAGGGACCTGAAAGATCATCTAGTTCCAACCCCCCTGCCCTAGGCAGGGACACCTCCCACTAGATCAGGCTGCCCAGAGCCTCCTCCAGCCTGGCCTGAAAGACCCCCAGGGATGGGGCCTCAACCCCCTCCCTGGGCAGCCCCTCACAGGGTCTCCCCACTCTCCTGGGGAAGAACTTCTTCCTCACATGCAGCCTGAACCTGCCCCCTGCCAGCTCTGCCCGTGCTGTGGGGGGGTCTGGGGGCTGTGCCCCAGCTGACCTGTCTGTGCCTTTGCAGGAACCCCCCTGTACGCCGCTCACTTCCGCCCCGGGCAGTTCGTGGACGTCACTGCGAGGACGTGAGTGCCTGCTGGGGCCCTGCTCCCCTCCTGCCCCACTGCCCCTCCAACCTCCCTTCAGCTCCAAAGCTGAAATGCAGCTGCAGGGGTAGTGGCAGGAAATAAGTCTGTCCGGCCGCTGGGTCACAAATATCAATTTCTCTGTCTCAGCTGAGGCTTGCTTTTGATTTGGGGTGAGGCAGGTAAGCAGCTCAGGGCCCTAGGGCTGTGGCTCTGCACGTGTTGTCTGTCACACGTACGTGATGAGTGTGGAAGGGCTTGACAGGCAGCCTGAGCACGAGGTGCTGGGGCTCAGCCCGGGTGAGTGGCAGAGCTGGGCTGCACAGTGCAGCAGGGGTGCTGTGCAGGAGCAGGGGATTCATGCTGAGGGGCGTCGATGCCCAGGAAGGCTGCACCACTCTGCTCTGGAGAAGAGATGCTGAGAGACATAGGTCAGGTGGGCCCAAAGAAAAGCAAAAGATAGTGACTGCATTTCGTGGGACAACAGAGCTGTCAGATTCCTTGTTTGTTCTCATCATATTCCAGCTCATCTCCTCGCCAGCAGTCTGACAATTTTTAGTTGAAGGTGGGAGGAGTGATTTCCTTTCAGACCACTGCAAATGCCAAATCAGAGCTCGAGTGGCAGCGGGTGGCAAAGCAACTACTGACATCTTGTGCAAAGCCCAGCCATGTGTCTCCTGCTGCCTCTGTTCTCCACTGCCCCGGAGACCTGGGGGCTCCCATCCCCCTCTTTCAGTGTCTCTGTGACACAAAGATGATGTTTTTCATTTGATGTTTTATTTGTTGTGTGGTGGAGGTAGTACCCAACTGGCCATAGTGAAATGCCATCCACTGTAACTGTCACACACTGCTAATGCAGGAGGGCTCTGTTTTTCTGGGAGTATTTCAAGAGCTAGGAAAGGGGGCTTTTGGGCAATGAAAAAGATACTGGCAAGCAGCCACAGGGTATTGATTTGTATCTTGCTGTATGTAGCTGGAAATACTGGCAAAGCTAAAAATAGATTGAGTTCTTAGTCATGTTCAGTGAATCCATCCTGTCTTCTAACTCAGTATTTCTGACCTGTTTGCCCCAGATATTTGTATGATCCCATTTCAGAAATTAGCTTTTTGCTTGGACTGGTGATTACAAACAATCCTGCCACACAGGTGAAGAAAATGTTCTTCACCTAAAGAGAAAGATCAGATTTATTTTTTATTTAACCATAGGTTTTCTGTCAATATGATTCTCTAATCACTTCAGTCTTTCTGGGTTTTTTTAACCTTTTTCTGCAACATACTCACATTCTGATTTCTACTTTTAATGTTTCTGCTTAATTTCCACTTTTCTGAAATGCTGTATTTATCCTATCCCTTAGCTCTTGGGCAAGGATTCAGTTATTTCACCACATTTCAGTTTTCCTTTGGGTCCTTTACTTCATCCCATGCAATGCCAGCCAGCGTTGCTTGGGCTCACACTTGGGTGGGTTTTTCATTATTTTTGCAGAATGCTGTATCTGTCATTCCTAGTTACTGTACCTGCAAGTACAGATTTCACAATGTCACAAAAATATCCAAGAAGTGCTTCAGGGAAGGGCAGAAAGTTAATCTTGGGGGTGGTTATTAAGTTTGTTATATTGTTAAGTGGGTTTTTATTTGGGTTTTTTGGTTGGGTTTTCTTTGTTTTTCTGGTGTCCACTTGGTGGAAACTTGATTATGATACCAGGTACTGGGGACCATTGCAGTAAGGAGAACATTGTTCATCTCTTTGCCTATTTGACTCTCTTCTAGTGCTTCTGCTCCTGCAAAGCAACTGTTAAATATTGCACTAGAATAGGTTTATGGTGTAAAATAGACTTATAGTTTGGGGCTTTTTTTAAATACTCTTCCCCCTCCTGAGCTTTGCTAAAGGCATAAAAATCATAAGCCTGGCTGAAATTATTGGTTACTGCTAGAAACCTTAGTGAGCAGTGCAGTTTGTTCCTTGCTTTTCTCTCCAGCATTGGGAAAGGGTTCCAAGGTGTCATGAAGAGATGGGGCTTTAAGGGCCAGCCCGCCAGCCACGGCCAGACGAAGACTCACAGACGTCCTGGAGCCATATCTACCAATGTAAGGGTCCTTCCCTCCAGCCACACCTTCAGTGCTCTTAGCAGGGCTTACTGCACGTGGGGGGGTTCTCAGGGGCTGGCTGGTGCCACCTGCTCCCTGGTAGCAGGGTCTGGGATGTTTCGGAGCAGTTCAGGAGCCTGTGGCACAGAGAGCTCTTGTCTTGTGCCTGGGCTTGTGTATTGCTTGTATTTTAACTGAGCAAATAGTGGCATTTTGTAGTAGAGCTGGCAGAAATAGTCTTCATGCTTGGAAGAGAGTTCTTCTATCTTCTATCACAGCATGTATAGATTGGAAAGGATTTACCTGTGTTTTTATAGTGCAGATATTCTGCTGTCCTTTGGAGCTCTCGTTGCTTTCATCACCTTGCCTGGCTTTTGTAGCTGCTTAATGAACTCCAGCCTAGCAAAAATGCAGAAACTAAGCAATAGCAGGGAATGTAATTAAAAACTCTATTTCCAAAAATACCTGCATTAAAAAAAAAAAAATCTCTTCCATCAGTATAAAATTCTTGGATTGAGGAGCAGGGAGAAGCTACTGTCTGTCCTCATTTTGGCAGACTCCCAGGGCAGGACTGCTCTGGAGCTCTGTGGTAGAATCCACAAGCAGTTCAGGCAAGTTTCCAGTTGCTGCAGTCTGTGATGTAGGTGAGAGTCTTGTGCTGACAGGGGTCTTAGGGAAAAAAACCCAAACTTTGCTTGATTTTCCCAACATGGAAGTATGGAATGAGGGCATGTTTTTGCTCTGAAACCTCCACACACTCAGTGTTAAGCAAAGCTAGAAGCTGTTTGTTGATACAGCAGTGTTTATAGCAATTTCATTATTGAGGTGAAGCATTTCAGCTAACATGTAGAGTAATACCTGTCGCCCAGCAGGAGGTATTTAAAGTGCTAATCTTTATGAAATATTTTCAGTATTAGCTATTTTCACATTGGGAATACCAACACATTGTCTGTGGTGTCCCCTGGAGTTGGTAAGCTTACCTCCTGCAGGTACATGATTTGTTTCTTACCCCTCTTCTCCAGAAAGCTGCCAAGGTCTATCGTGGGAAGAAGATGCCTGGTAAGATGGGGAACGTCTACAGGACATCCTTTGGGCTCAAGGTGAGCTCTGGGGGTGGGGGTGAGGTGAGGGGGGTGCAGTGCCCAGCAGGGGCTGAGCCATGCAGCCCTCTGTTGGTGTTGGTCTGTCCCTCCTGGCAGGACCAGGCAGGAGCATCCCGGGGGGAGCGAGCAGGAGAGGTGGGAGCAGCAGGAGTGTGGGCTGTGTATCATCACCTGCTCTCCCCTGCACTCATACCCTGGGAGCTGGGGCTTCAGGTGATGCTGCAGGTCGGATGTGGATTTCACCATGTCCCTTGACTTCTGCCTTTGAAGTGGGAGAACAATCAATCAGGCTTTTGGTGACCCCCAGCTCATGTTTTCATGCCTGTTTGCTTGCTCAAACCCAAGCCAAGTCCGAGCTCTTTGATGTCCTGACTTCATCATGGTCCTTCACTTTCATGTGCAAAGAGGGGGTTATAGTTCCTGTCTGGCTCTGGTGTGTACCTGGCTGCTGCAGCCCCTGGGCTCTCTCAGCTGCTGCTCTCTCCCTGGGAAGGCAACCTCTGCAGCTGGCACAAAAATTGGCCTCTAGTCAGAAAAATCCTGTGCTGCTACTGCTGCTCTCTGCAAACCAAAGTGAATTTTTGTAACAGAAAATGTTCAGTTGAGTACCTCTTAGAATTAAGACATGAACAAGCAGTCACAGCTGCAGTTTCATGGGCATATTTGTTTTCATTTACAGTTGTTGCTGTTAGAGGGAAAGGAGACCTGGGAGCTTTGGTTGGTTTGTGCTGAGTAAGAGCTGCCTTACCAAACAGAGGCTGATCACAAGCCCTTTGAAGCTGTTCAGTAGACTCCTGCATTAGAAGCCTGTGCACTCAGGGTAGTGTGGGACTCCATTCATGGGGAGTTCAGGCCTGTGCAGAACATCCCTCTTCCCCAGAGTAGCACCTCCAGTTAATCAGTTTGTGCTTTGCTGCACTGCTATTTGTAGAACTGGAAAGTCTCTAAAATGAGTAAAATGTCTGGGTTTTTTCTCTTTCCTAGGTCTGGAGGATCAACACAAAGCATGACATCATTTATGTGAACGGGTCTGTTCCAGGCCACACCAACTGTCTGGTGAAGGTGGGTTTGGTAGCTCCAGCTGAGGGGTACTGGCAGCTCCCAGGCTCTCTCCAGCTCCCTTCAACAAACACTGGTTGAATGCAGGCTGCATTTTGTCAGAGCCCATCCTGTGCTATGGGATTCAAGTGCAGCAGGACCAGCCCTGTAAAGAGGGTGGCTGGGGGTCACCACCTGGTCTGAACAGCTCCTTCACCTGGCACCAGGGGGGTGTGCCTGTGTCCTGTGGGATCAACCAGCACAGCCACTGGAGACCCATCCCCTTGTAGCACTAACCTGCCCGTGAGCAGGTGGGTTATTCCTGTGGGGTTTGGACCCTTCTCTCTCTGAACTCCAGAGGTGAAATATCACCTAATACTTTTCTCTTTGCCTGTCTCCAGGAGGGAGGAGTTTGTGTTCAGTACCAGCTCTGTGTTGCTTGGTAACCACTAAAACCACAGTGCACCTTAAAACATATATTTATTTTGTATGTTATGTATTTTTGGAAACTTAGTGCATTAGCATTGTATCCAGACAGAGATAAAGCACTTGCCCTGTTCAAGTTTTCAGCAGAAAGAAAGTGCAGAATAGTAGGATTGATGGTTCCTTGTTTAATTAGGAGTCAGTTTGCATTTGATATTGCACACTGAAGCGTGCAGGTAAATAACTGACAGCAGTAATGTTTCTGGCCAGCTGGGAAGCTAAAGACAAAAGCTTGCTTTAGCATGGATTTCATCCTTAGTGGCCAGCTGTAATCAAGTGAGGAAGCTTGAGCAGCATGCTGGACTGTGCAGTGTTTCTGCTGGGGAGCAGCACGGCAGCACCTGGCTGTGGGAGGGGCTCTGCTGGCACACACTGTGCCTGTGGAGACAGCCAGCCTCTGCTCACACTGCTTGCACCCTCCTGGACCACAGGGCCTACATAGGGAATGTCTCTGGCATTGGTCCTCCAGGAAAAAAGCTGATTGGGTTTTGTTTCACAAGCTTGAATTCTTTCCCAAGCATATTCCCAAAAAGTTGTCTCTCCTGTCATTCAGGAGAAGCACAAGGCTAATGCCCATTTTGGGTAGATGCTTTATGGTGGAGGAGACACTGTAGCATGGTGCATTAAAATTCAGGTTGTTACAGTCTGATAATGTTTTATACCTGTCCTGATTTTAAGTCACCTGGTTTTTTTGGCATGTTCAATGCTGATCACTTTGAACCCATCACTTGCAGTGAAAGCAGCAGTTCTGGCCAATCCTGTGCCCCCTCAGGGGTGCTTGGCAGGCCGGGGCTGGAGCTGAGTTCAGGAGGAGTGTGGGATTGCTTCAGTGCAGCCTCCTGCCTGGGGCTGGGCTTCACTGCCCACTCCACCCCCTCTGCTGCTTCCTGCTTTCTCCTTTGTCCCTTTCTTTTCCCCTTTTCATTTTTTCAGAGCAGTCTGTAGAGGTTTGCATCCTGCTCACTTTGCATGGCACTTGCCAGCGTTGCTGTCTGGGCTGGGGCTGCTGCTGCCCAGGCTGGCTGTGCTGAGCTCAGGGCTCCTGGGGGGCCTCCCAGGGCTCCAGGGGCCTCCCAGGGCAGACTTTAGCAGGGCCTGTTCCAACAGCACGAAGGGTGCTGGCTTTAAACTAAAAGAGGGAGATTTAGACCACATAGCAGGAAGAAATGTTTTGATGCTGAGGGTGGTGAGCCCCTGTCCCAGGCTGCCCAGAGAGGTGGTCACTGCCCCATCCCTGGCACCATCCCAGGGGAGGTTGGCCGGGGCTCTGAGCACCCTGCTCTAGCTGCAGATGTCCCTGTCCCTGCAGGGGGCTGTTCTGGGTGAGCTTGAAAGGTCCCTTCCCACCCAAACCCTTCCATGATGCTGTGAATGATCTCCTTGAAGAGCTGAGCAGCCATCCTGACCATGCTGAGCCCTCCACCTCCTTCTCAGCAGAAGTTCTATTGTTTATCAGGCCTGCACTTTGAAAACTGTTGGAACTTCCTCAGGGAGGGAGGGACAAGGAGACAGAAAAACAAAACCCCACCAGTTTTTCAGGAGGTGATGTTTCAGTCAGATTTACTGGGCACTGCATCTGCAGGAGTCCTCGTGGACTCTGGGCAAGGCTCAAGTAATAGCAGATATGAGTCTGGTAAATACAGTCTTGTCAGGACAGAACTGTCTGTGGGGAGGAAGCTGCTTTATTTAATATCTGGTATAAATCACAGTTGTCCTGTGTGAGGTTTTTTTCCAAGCAAGTAAGGACAAGGTTCCTGTTCTTTAAAAGCCCACCAGAAAATAGAAGAGGAAGCACTTATCTCCTCTATACTAATATTTTGTCTAATCTACTTGTAGTTATGTTTTTTTTAATCCAGTTGAGTATAGTGGCTGAGAGGGATTATTACAGCTCAGGAAGAAGATCATATGTAACAATACAGAAATGAAGAATTTAATTTTAAAGAAAATTTCATCACTTGAGAATTTGTACCTCTTTTTTTTTTTTCTTCAGAGATAGCAGCTTTCTAATCTACTGCAGACAAACTGCTTTTTGCTGATAATTCTAGCTACTAATTTTCTTCAGGGACTGGAGTTTCAGGGGCTAGATTTTAAATCTTGCCATATGTAGAGAGGTCAGTAAAGGAAAGTAATTTCTCTGTGGCACTACAGTTCTTGGAAATTAAGTTTCTTAAAGGTTCCTCTTCAACAGACTGGGGTACTGATCCTGGGTGAAGAATTCTAGATACTCAACTCTGCAGTCCCTGAATGGTTCTGCAGTAGCCAGAGGGACTGAACACAGCACATGCACATAGCTTTGCAAAACTAGTTACCATAATTAGCTTGTATCCTAACTACAGAAGCTTGTCTTGGTGTTTGGAGAGGTGATCACACTGCATAATACAGTCTGGTACGTCCTGTGGGGAGCTGCTGTGGAGTATCAGCAGTTAAACAGGCCACACTTACATTTATTTTAACAGCATTCTAAAATGTGAGCCATGGATTCATGACAGTAAGTTTTGAGTCTCACAGCAGTGATACATTTCTCACACAGTGAATTATCTTTGATTTTTTGGGTTTGTTTTGCTGTTTTTTTTTTTAAAGCTCCTTAATGACAGGTACAAAATGTTAAATTCAATAGCTGGGTTGATGTTAACATAACTGGTGATTATACCTGGAATTCTTCAGATAAACAGGTGCAGTGTGAATGCTGCTGGCTTGGGGTTTGCTTTTTCCTTACACGTGCAAGATGGCTTTTTGAATTTCTAGTGTCTCGCTGCCTGGAGGTCTGCTGGGAGGTTTATTAACCCCCTTCCCCCCGCACTGCAGGTGAGAGACAGCAAGCTGCCCTCCCGCAAGGGCTGCAACAGCAACCCCCCCTTCCCCACCTTCTTCGCGGACGGAGGCGAGGAGCTGCCAGAGGAGCTGTTCGACGAGGAGGTGTTCCAGCTGGGGGAGCCCTCCCTCACCTAGCCCTAGTGCTGCCCCTGCCGGGCACTGCCCTGCTCGGGGCTCTGCC
>NW_008593896.1:0-13122 GCF_000691845.1 Merops nubicus | reverse complement strand
AAAGGATTCTATGATTCTATGATACCCAGAGGTACTTTTGCCCAGTAAATTTTATTTGACAAAATATAATTAAACAGACAACATAAAATGGCAAAAAAGAAGTCTGCAGCATATTTTCAAGCTGCCAATATGGCATGTAACCATATATGTTTTGAATTACTTAATCTTACCCGCAGGCTCTGCACACTTTCTATATATCACGATAGGTGCTTAAGGAAGTTCTATGCGAGAGTATACATCAAACAGTTCCACTAGAAAAGTTTATTTTTTTTTTTCTTTTTAAACTACTAAATTACATTCACAAGCAAAAAATACTAAGTTCTACTAACACAAGGGACAAGATTTTATAAATTACATATTCACATTAGACTGCAAAATCTATTTTCAAAAGTGAGCCAATCTTCATTTGCTATGGAGCATCTTTTTAAATTGCCATATTTTTATTTAGGTTTGGAAAAATTATTTATAGAACCTGGCACAACTCAAATTTTGTTTTAAAACTTTTGTACGATATTTGGGATAATCTTAACTTCCTGACTAACATCTGCTTTTATAAGGATATAGCTATTTAATACAGAAAACACTTTTGAGAATTAGTTCTTCAATGTTTTTCATGTACTGGTGGATGCCAAGGTAGAAATTATTATATAGATGAAAAAAACAATAGCAATTTCTGTATTTCTTTTAGTTCTGCCTTATTCTCATGTAACTATGTTGCCTTTCCAATCATTCTTTGTCTCCAAAACTCACTCTTAGGGCTGTTGTCCTAAGACCAGTGAAGGTTCTATTAATTAACTTTCCTAGTGACAAGCAAATAAGAGTGATGTGTATATTTCCACCTTTATTACTCATTTTTCTCCTCTTTAAGACATAAGATGATGCTCCCTGATATGGTCATTCTGTGATATGATTCCCACTGTAAATTAAAATCTTGTGTCTGCTTAAAAGATGACTGATTGACCTGCTGTAATTTTTTTTTTCCAAAGGCTACAGTAGTAGCCTTCAAGCTAACAAATTATACAAGTCAGTCTAAATTTTGTAATCATTAAGTTTAACCATTTAGCTCTTTTATATCCATTTGTGCCTCATTACCAGTTCCTCAGTATTCTACCAAGCCCTGCTCTTAAGTATGTGCTGAGTACTAGAGGACTCCATAGTTTTAAGGAAACCAGGTCTTTCACCTGAAACACCCAGTAAGGGCATTAACTATTTTTACTGCATTTTGTCTGTTTTGGCACCCCTTGATTCTGAAAGAACATGCAAATTTCCAAGTGTGGTTATATAATAACTCAAAGGAATCACATAACCTCATATCTCATAAAGAAAAGAATCTATTAACCATGTTTTGAGTTATTAAAAAGCTGGCAACGATCCAACAGTGACGAAGAACTATGCTCACACAACACAGACAATGGCAAATTTTGAGCTATCCTGGATCATCCTCATTCATATTCTATTCAAAGATTACATACCTGTAATATCTCAGTGTGGCTTACAGCTGCATTGGTCTCACTTGGAAAAGATATCATATGATCTGGAAAAAAGCTCTGTAACAATAATAATTTGTATTAAAGTTCCATAAAAATTTGTATTAAAGTTCCTATCTCTATTGGATATAAAATTAAAGTTCTCAATGCAGTGCAAGACACTGTGGATTCTCTGATCTGATAATTTAAGCTTACCTTAATATCATTCCTAAATTTGTGACATCCCATGTATTATTTACTGAAAAACAGAATTTTCAGAAAACGTCAATGGTCTCTGGAAGCAAGAGGGTTTCATACACCAGTGCAAGTAATATTGCAGTACGTAGCCCTTAGTGTTGTTTTTCTAGTAGTAATTTCTATTGCTGTTGACATACAAAGCTTGCCTGGGGATTCAGTATGCTACAAAGGAGGGAGAATGTACACCAACAGGCTGAAAAATATATTGTTTTCTACTGTTTTCACTATACCAGAAACTCAGTAAAATACTTTGGAATAATTTTCATTAACAGAGAGCAAGTTCTCTAAGGGTTTTTTTTGTTTTTTGTTTTTTTTTTTTTCCCAATTGCCCATTTTGTATGATATGAATTAACATCAAAACCTGACTAAATCAATACAGTGTGGTTAAAAAGCCTACATTTAAAGTGTCAATTCATCACCAAGGAAAGCTCAAGGGGTAACTTATGGGCCATATCTGCAGCTACGGAGCTCAATATAGTCATGAAGTTATGAACAAGTCAGGAGTTTGACCATTAATAACAAAGTTTTCTCAAGGCTTGGACAAGTTTGAAGCTAACAGCCCCTTGACCATCCAATGCCCACTGACCTTCATTTTTTAAAAAACCTGAACTACTGTCAGTTGACATCAATGTATTTCTGATAAAGCATTCTTGCTACACCTGGCATCACACTACCCAGAAGAACGACTCAACAGGAACAATAAGGACTCTGATTTGTCACAGATGCTGATGTAAGCCACAGCTGCATGTCTGCCACACTCCATGGCTGGTTCCACTCACTGGTTAACCAATACACAGACCTACTCTTTGAAAGGTTCTCTACTAACTGTAGACCATCTGAAGCTGTGGTATCTCCATGTCAGGGGAGTACATTATTTCCCCAGAGAAACACAGTTGGAGCAAGAAAAAAGCCCTCATATGTATTCTATCTTTTGGTATCTTAATATTAAACTTTTTACCTTTCTCACAAGTAAATAATTAGAGTTTCCTTCCAATTCTCACCTTTCAGGTCCTCATACATTTCTGCTACTTCTCCCTTTGACATCTGAAACAAGCTATCTTTATAAGAGCATTAGGAGTGATTCAAATACACCATGCATTTGAGCAACCAGCCATGTTCTCTTGCGGAGCCAGGACTGCTTCCATGGCCTTTGGCATGAGCCAAGCTCTGAATCAGTAGCATTAACCTTTAGTAACACCCTTAGTTACGAGTTGTCTCTGTTCTCTTTCCATTCCTTACATGCATTACCTTTGGCTTCACTCTCACTTACTCCTAACAGCTTGTGGTTGCTCATGGCCTTTTGTGTCAGTTGTCACTCAGCTGCAGCTGTGAGAAGCTGCCATTGGGCAATGCTGGGCCATAACATTTGATTTTCACTTTAAAAATAACATCATCTTTGGTACAGATGCTCCTCTTCACACTGCTTCATTTCATAATTTGTTGTCCCTTGATGGAAACTTCATTCAATTTAAAAAAATTTTATTTTGTCACAGGTCCATGTGCAAACTTCAATGAAGTTAAACCCATGTCTGCCCCTCACACTCCAAAAAAAACCCCCAACAGTATCAACACGGTTGTTTTACAACTGCAACAAAGGCACTGTCCAACAGTTACATGCACTACAGTATATTCCTATATCCCATATATTCCCACCCAATTATTCCTTTTGACTCATGTTACACAAAAAGCTTTACATTCTACCTGTGTGTGTAACAGAAAAGACTACTTTGCAGCAACAGTAATTGCACCACTTCACAGATAAAACGATAAGACTTACCAGTGGATTTTTAAAAAACTCATACTTGGCATAATTTTTTCTAAAATACAGTTTGTTTTCTTCTTCCATTACCCAGTTTGACTGGACTTCCATCACTAATTCATGGTCCTCTATAGCCCTTCCTGTAAAAAAAAAAAAAACAACCAAAAACCAAACCAAATTAAACAAAACCAACACAGAACCTGCACTTAAGAGCTTAAGAGTAGAATATGAAAACACAAAGGTCCGATAATAAAAATATTAACTGAAATGAATTTAAATTATTACAAATAAAAATATTTTTAACTGAAATTAATTTAAATTATTACAAAACATGAAACAATCTGAACACAGTCTGTAAATGATGTCCATGTTACACCAAGTTGCTGTTCCACCTCACTAGAGCCCAACTTCTGAGGTAAGTCACAAGTGGGGGTTTTTGTTTGTGTTTTGTTGTTGTTGTTTTCTTTTACAGAGGCAGCTGAGGGCTTTATTCTATTTCATGGCCAAATCCATGTTCTCCCTGAAGAAGCTAAGCAGTTCCTACTGAGTGACATATGGGGCAGCAGGCAGCAGACCACTTGAACCATTCATTCATCGTGTCTGGCATGTCAGGAATATCTTTCTAACACTCCTTTCTCTAATGCATCATTCATAAAGTGAAAGATATATGCAATACAGAAAAGCATCAATTTGTCCTCTTCTTACCAGGAACCCTACTATGTTCTGAAGCATTTCTAAAACAGCAAATGAACTTAGGGCATTTCAGTGTTTTAATGTTCTTGTACAAACCAGAGATACTGAGAATTCTAGCAGCCACAGACAGAACTAGCCTAACACATAAGGAATGGTAAAAGTAAGCCATGAAAAATATACATGAAAAAAAAAATATAAGAAGAACCTACAAAGTGAATCACAGCACTGCTGTTCAGAATTGGTATTCTCACTGCTTTAGACTGCTTCTGCTGCTCAGGTTCTTGAGTAATTTTTTTTTTTTATTTTACAGCAGTATCTAAATGGTAAATTTTTGCAGGTGGTCCTGGCTAGACAAAGAGGCTAACTTTCATAAAGCGTAATATACACAGCCTTCTGAGAGATGAAAAGCAAACCTCAAATTTGAAATCATTGAAGCCTCTTTAGAACTACACCATCTTTTTATTGATCTTCTCTTGCCACCTCTCTCACCAGACACTGCTTCTTGATCCCACACTGTCTAATCTGGTGGTAAAAGCCTTATTGTAGCCTGCAAATCTCTAAGCGTTTTCAGGCAGTTTCCAAGTATCAAATTTAGAGAAAATACACTCATACAATTGAATTTCAACTCAGGAGGAAAATATATTCTTGACTTATGGATAGTCAAGGTTATGACTAGCAGAAGACAAAGCACTCTCAAGAACTACAGATGAAACAGTGAAGAGTTAAACTTCCATTGAATTTAATTCATTCTTCATTGAAATCATTCTTGAGCCCATAAAGACAGAGACTGAGGATGCTACATGAAACTCACATTTAGTAATCAGATCAAATGAACCAAATAAAAACATAAAGTAATTCATAAAACAAAAAAGTACCCCACAAATATGGAAAGAAAAGTGAGCATTTTAAAAACTTTTAGAGGCTGCTCTAAGTCCAAAACACATTTTTCAGATGCAGGGGTAAAGAGACACTAAAGAACTGAAGCTCTCTCTGAAAACCATCATTTTTTCTCCCTTCAGTTTTATAGAGAAGTACTTCTCTCACATGACATTTAAAATTCTTACATGTGTGGCATTGTGACATTTAAGAAAATACCATTCCCTCAAGACCTACTTCTTGGTATAAATAAGACATTCTGTATCACCCCAATGGACGGGTAAGGATGCTGGTATTTATTTTTAAGGTGCCACACCACAGAGTATTTTACAATTGATTCAACTGGGTTAGTGCCCTCTGAAACACAGCCCTGTAATCAAATCCCTAAATGCTGCCATGAGACAACTGCACTTTAGTTAATTTCTTCTCCTCCAGATAGACTGGAGAGTTTCTACCTTATTCTCTCCTATCTCTTTATCACAACTATCTCTAGCAGGAGGAGCACCTGCAAAAACATAGTCCAAAACACAGTCTCTTGAACTACAGGAAGTAATTAAAGCACGCGAAAGAAGATTTAACACTGAAGTGTGTGACAGAACACGTTTCAAACAGCCCTCTTTCAAGCCCTACAGCGAGGGAAAAAATTTAAACAAAATCAAACCCAGAAAAGCCACTGGCCAGTACTATTGCACAGATGGTGCTTTGTAAGCCTTCCCACAGCCCATCCAAAAAAAAGAAAAAATATAGATAGTGAAATGAAAATGAGAGACCGAAGCACAACGATGCCATGCCTGGGCAATGCAATGTTGCCTATTGAAAGAAGAACCCTAGTCAATTGAGCTGCAGAAGGCAGACTCTGGTGATTTAATTAATGTCTGTGTTGATTAAAAGCAGAATGCTGTGCTCAGCTCTCTTAGGTTCATGCAATTGTATCTAATTCAGAAGTATTCAACAGCTGTTAGATATTAAAGAAAATGTTCACTAATTGATGAATGAATTATTAATCCACATCATACTGGAATTTACACAGACACGGTCACAGTACTTCTCCTTACTATATCCATTCATTTAACCTGGGAACAGAAAATGATTGTCCAAATTTCCACGGTTAGAACACAACATTATAATAAATAGCAAGCAGTCAAAACTAAATCATAATTTGAAAAATGTGTTATTGGGACTCATCCAGTGACTAAGAATATACTTAATGCAACTCAATATTAGTAAGTTAAATCTTTCATACAAACCCAGATCTATCAGCATCATAAAAATAAATCTATTATTGTTCAGCATTATAAAAAAAGTAAAAATACAAAATATTTTGATTTTTTCCTTTCCTTGGCTAGTAACGTTAAATTGCCATCCTCATCATCTGGGAAATAATTTTACTTTAAAAACAATAATTCATTTTTTTCTAAAATTATGCCCAAAGCAGCCAGAGCAATCAAAATACTGTTTGGTGAATCCAGCAAACACACCTTTTGACAAGAAATGTATCATCCAAACAAATAAACATGAAAACAAAACACCACTATTATTCTGGCATGGTTTGTCAAAAGTGTCTTCTTCAATAGCTACTACACTATTTAAACATCCACCATGCTCTAAAACACAGAAAACACATCTACTACTTATGTAGTAGTGTTGTCTAAAGCCATTTTTATACCTCCTCTTTTGTAGCAGTCAGTCATTTACACCCTCAACCCAGACTAAATTTATCTTACAACTGATACATTCATTGCAAAAGGTTATAAATATCTTTGAAATGTTACAAAGCAAGAAAAAAAAACTTAAAACCATTTGTGGCTGCCTTCACAGGATAAAGGAGCAGAAAAAGGAAGAAAACAGTTTTAGCTTTTGTAGTTTGTCTTTAAAATACGGCTGTTAAACATAATACAGTTGGAGATGCACAGTCAAGTTTATTTTACACAAATGCATGAGTGCAGATTCCTTAGATAAATACACAGAAAGGGAGTTTAACAATAGTTTTTATCCATATATAAGTATCAGGGATGGGGGGTGGGATGGAAACGTGTTTTTTTGGTGGCGTTTGGTTTGGTTTCATTTTAAATTAACAGTACTGGAGTTACCAAATACCAGTGCAGTCTGTTCTGAGAATTAAGGACTCCAAGGAGCTTTCTATGTACTTTAGAATGCAAGGCGGCCCCCAAAACATCCTCTTTCTAAAGCGACACTTTGCACTAGCAGCTGGAACTGCCCTTGAGGTTGCAGAACAATTACTACCTTTGGTGGCTCTAGTTAGTAGAACAATACCAAAGTTCAAAAATAATAGGGAACCTTTGAGTGACATGAAATTAAAACCAGATTTTTAATGGCATTTGTCTTTTAGTTATTTTTCTGGTATAAATCTGTATCAAAACCAAACACTAAAATACTGAAATGTACTGAAATGTACTGAAATGTACTGAAATGTAGTGCTGTAAAAGGAAGTAAAATTGTCTGAGTATCATTTCAATACTACATCCTAGCAGTGAGCTTATAAACTCATCTTTAGCTGCGTGAAGTCATTCCTGTGATATGCACTTTTCACATCTTTGCAAACATCCCCTTTCTCCCTGTATTTACTTTGTGTCTTAACGTGGTTTTATACTGCAAAATTACTTCTATACACTACATGAAAGCACAGACACCAGAAGTTAAAATTATAGTTGTAAACTGAAACCACAAATTACACCTTTTAAACTGTAAAAAGATGTTTTTTACTGCACTAGAGGAACGCTGATGATGTGGAAGGAGTTCAGAGCATTCCCTTTCCAAAAACTTACAATACCATGCTTAAAATCACTTCAACACTATTCAATGGTCCATAGCTGGAAGTTTAGAAGAATAGTTGTGTTTTGCTTTTTAAGCAGTCCTGTCCAAGAGTCCACAATAAATTTAGCCAAACTGACTGTGTTGAAGGAAAATACTGACAGCCTACTCTCATGTTGTTTCTGAAGAGTAATATTGTCCGGATAGAAATTCGTGTCTTCTGTTCTTAATGTCAGAGATTTCACTCAGGTCTGTTGGGAACAACAAAGATTATGGGCTATGAAAATAACCCAAGTCTTGCTAGAGATAAGCAGAAAATATCAGTAAAAGAGAAAGAATTGCCAAAGAAAAGCAAGGAAGAGAGAGAAAGAACTTGCAGTGAGAACCTTAATGGGAAGTGTCTTCTATATCACTCACAGATGCAGACCAAGCAGCGTGAAGCAAATGTGGTATGACAAAATATACTTTATAGCTATGCTTCAAACAAAGAGAAGTAGAAGCAACAAACCTTTGAAACAACAAATTCGCACAAGCCTTCCCATAATTTCACTTCCAAGCCTTTCTATTACAATTGCACTTCTATGTGAAAATGAAAATAAAACACCTTATTTACTGCCATACTACTGTACAATATTAGTCTTACCTAAACCTGTGTGGGTAAGCTGTTCAAACAGTGTCCAGCTGTGGTCATCAGTATAGTGGTTCTTCAGTATCAACAGCTGACACACATCCCTGGCTGTAATATCACCTGGTACTTCCATAGCTCTGCTAGTGTCATCTTCACTGTACACTTTAATTACCTGCAATAAATAAAAAAAGCTAAAATATCCATAAGTTTAATTTTGGATTCAGTTAGTCCAAAAATGATCCTCTCTCAGCTTCGTGACAGAGACAGGAACCTATTCACATAGGATGCCATACTACAGACAGCTCTCTAGTGTAAAGGCATAACTGAGAACAAAACAGTTGAGCAAAGCAAATCCCACTTCTAAATTTGGCTACTGGATATCCACTGCACAAGACAATGGACAGACTGGTGCATTCACTTTATTGAAAAAATTTTAATGGAGAGGTACACAAACCTGGTGAAACTGTACACTCTTATGTCAGCTAAAGAAAAAAAATCCACAGAGGATAAACGATGAAGCTCAAGAACTCTATTCCAGCAGAACCGTAGAAAGGTTTTATCAAGTTAAAGTTAGTTCAGAGAACAGTGGTCACATTTGAGATGCTCACAATTCTGTAGACAACAAAACCAGGAAACGCTACAGAGCTGCTTCAAATTTTGATAAGGAAGAACTGAAACTATGAGTAAAAAAAGGCATATTGTCGTGAACCGGTTCACGACACATATATACATACATACAAAATCAAAAATGTCATACCTGGAAAAGAATTACCATCATACAAGGACCAGGAGAGTAAATAAAATATTCTAGAAGATATACATGAAAAAACTTTATCACAAAGTACACAATTTTTATTATGTTTTACCTCAGTAGATTTTCCAAGCTTCTTCATTCTATTAAGCATGTTGGGGAGGTGGGGAAGGAGGCAATAAAAACTCTCATGACTTATCCTTGTAATATTCACTTTAAATTTCAGTTAAAAAAAATTTATTTTTCAACACTGGCACACATTTTAAGAGTCCTGAAGAACAGGTGTCCATTTTGCTCTTGAAAAGGTGAAGCTAAACCTGCTTACGCTTAGTTTCAAATGAAGAGGCTAAGAAAGTCTCACTGCATATTGACTGTTTGAAAGAAGGTATGACCATTTAGGGTTTTTTTTTTGTTTTCTGTATTTTATTTCTCTGAAGGAGAATGAATCAAATTAATTGGATGGAATTGACACAAATCACTAGTGCTCTGTCTTCAAAGGCTCTGCACAGTGAGTAATCCCATTAAAGTCAACACAGAAGAGGTTTATTTTGTATGAGTAGAAAATAATTACATATTCCTCACAACAGTCAAGAAACTCAATACCCTGTTAGACTTCCTCTATTTATATTTTTTTAAAAGTAGACAAAATACAAAAAGTGAAAAATATTTAGGCCCCTGACATAAGGATCAACTCTTATCTGTGTCACTGTACCTAGGAACAGTAACAAAGTTCATAAAATAAAGCAGATGTTTGAGATTTTATTATAAACACAAACAAGCATGTAAACATGAGCAGTAGGCATAGAAGATTTGATGCAATGTTAAACATACCATAAAAGTCTTCCAGGTACTCAGAAACATGCTAAGTGATCAATTCTACAATGCATCTTTTTCACTCTTTGAATTTTCAAGCAAGCATTTTTACCAAAAAGCCACACAGTGTCATAGGATTGGGAAGTGAATACTTCATCTTTAAGGATGGAATTTTTTTTCCCCAATATTTCCATTTTCCAGTAGTGTGAAGTAACACTGAGCAACATTATTCCCTCTTCACCAAAACAGGAAGTTTGAATGTCCATCACCAGCACAGTGCCTGCTGTGCACTGTGCCAATGGAAACACTAACCAGCTCACTTGCTAGTGACAGTCTGGCCACAACAGCAAGGAACTTAACACAAGATGAACTGCCCTGCCTACCTGGTCTGTGCCACAGCACAGACATCCTCAAGACAAGTGGCATCCAAGATGTCTTTAATTTATCTCAAAAATCCTCCTCTCAGTTTATTCAGTTTATCCATATTCATCACAAAACACAATACACCTCACCTGAGGTGAACAATTTTCTGTACAAAAATCTAACTACCATTGTAAACTCTTTATTAAACAAGACACAAGTTCTTCCTTTAAAGACAAATGAGAATGTTGTTTTCAATCAGTATTTAATTGCTGCCTTACTAAACATGCTCATTGCAAGCATCCAACAAACAACCAGCGATGTATTGTTGCCCTAGCTTGTTACAGGAGGTCCTTCACCAGTTTGTACCAAAATTGGTAGGAAAGTGAGCATGGAGCTGCAACTGTATCTTTTGCCACCTGCTTCTCTCCCACTAATGGCAAAAATAATAAAAAATTAAATATCAGGTCAAAAAACCCCCCTATGTTTTCCAAACATCATAACAAGGAAAAAAGATTCTATCCGAAAACCACAAAGTGCACATCGACGGCCTTACTCCTCTCCAGAAACCTTCTCTTCTCTATAGAACTACATATACAGCAGTTCCGTTACAAACTTTGGCCTGTATATTAAATCAGCATGAAGTCCATGATGATTTGCTTTAATAATTCAGCTAATAAATTATGACAGCTCAAGAGTTCCACATAAGGTTCAGCCACACTTGCCATGACATCCATTTCCAGGACGGAGCAAATAGTAAAGTTATGCTTCTCAATTGGCAAAAATCTATCTCTACTCATGAATGAACCACCTCAAGGCAGAGTCTTCCAGGGAAAACAAGAAGATGATCTTGGAGAAAGTCAATCCAATGTACCCACAGGCCTAAGCTACAGCCCAGTACATACACTGAACACAAATGGCAAAAAGACCGTATCAATACTGAATTCAGTGATCAATCCTGCCAAAGCAGCTGTGGTTGATGGCTATGGTTGGTTTTAGAAGATGCCTATGCTTTGGCAACATTCCTACTGCTAAGCGACTGAGACTGGCAGCAATGCAGTCTGCTTGCAGTAGTGTCTTGCTCCACAAGCAGAACTTACTTAAATTCCTACTCCAGTCACAGAGAAATTAAGTTCTGCAGTTCAGGATAAACCACCCTAAATTATTTAAATTCCTGCGGTATTTACAAGGATTCAAAGATGAAATTAAAGGTGGTGTCTGACAGGGTGCCCCATGAATGGGGTAGCAGACCCATACAAGTAGACAAAACAGCACCCCATTACCTTAAACCATTCCCTACTCTGGGCAGCACTGAAGCTAAGAAACAACTTCATTACCCTCTCCAGGAAGTCTATGTCAGGCCGAATCTAAAAGATTTTACAAGCTGAAATGCCAGAAAGGAGAGAGACTGTATGAAGGGGAAAGACGAGAATTAAAGTGACTTTCCTAGTATTGGACTAGATGATTTTTGTAGGTCACTTCCAACTGAACTATAGTATTTCTCAATATTCTCACTATAAAGCCAGGGTGAGAATCCATGCCAGCAGCTTGGCTAGGGACCCTGCCAGTACGTACCAGCAGATACACTTTTCTCCAGGTATACATCGTTAGGTACTTGTTTTAGAGAAAGAGCACGTACAGCTCATGCTGAGTCCCTTGATGGGATGATTTTTACAGAAATTGTTTTTAAAAGGGTTAAGAGTCGTGGTGCAGATAACTACACTCTTACTGCTGAAGAAACAGAAAAAGACTTTAAAATGCTGAAGACAGTAACACAGGTCATGATAATGAGCTGCCTGTGGCCATTCACCTCAGGGAGTGGAAAGACTTGGAGGTGGCCCTGGACTGCAGGAGTACAGCTAAAACAAAACAACATAACAAAAAAAAAAAACAACCAACCAACCAAACAAAAAAACCAAAAAAAAAAAAAAAAACCCACAACCAACACCACCACACCAGAGGTTATATTCTCTGTATTTTCAATTGGCTTTCTCAGCATAGGGAAATAAATCCTGTGCAAGTCTAGGACAACGAATTGTCCCAGCTCAGAGCTATGTCATGTGCGACCCTATAAAACACAAATGCTGTACCCTTTTCCTCTTCCTTACAAGGGATTCAAATACAGCAAGAGACAACAGACAGGCAGTCACCTAACAGGCCCTTCTGAACTTCCATTACAGCTTTAGTTTAATAAATTAAATGTGATAGTGTAAACCTCATCAGTTACAGTGACCTCTGAGGGATTTTTAATTATAAAAAGTTGCTGCCTGTGCTTTCCACTGTGTTTGAAGTGAAGTCTCCTGTAGGATCTGCTGGGAATGTATTTGTTCCAAGGGAAGTGGAATAGATGAAAAAGAGTAAATTCAAAATCCTGTTTTTCTTTGGAAATACATTGCAAGAAATACTTCTCTTCCCAGAAGTAAAAGATGCTCCTCAAATTAAAGGGTGACAGGATTATGCTAAAGATGCAGTTATGCTGACCTCCTATAAATGAGATGAAGCTTCAGTGATGACTACTTTATTTTTATTAGCAGTTTCCATCATGCATTAGGCTGGCTAGTCACCACGACTCTCTTCCATCTTTTCCCCTGTCATTATAGTTTTCATTACCATACACTCTGAAGCTTTGATAACAAGCTACTTAACTTCCCTTGACTATGGCAGGACAGTTAGAAAAAGTCACACTCAGTGGTGCTTAAGTCTTCTTTCCTGTTGTGAGGGACTAATCCATGGAGTGTCTGTCTCA
>NW_008593895.1:0-3058 GCF_000691845.1 Merops nubicus | reverse complement strand
CGAGAGTTGCTGTGGGAGAACAGGCAGAACGCCTGTGTTAGCGCCAGCGTTACAGTGATTTGGGACGTAGTTTTGAGAAACGCGACCTTTAAAGGTGAGCCTTGCTTTAGTTCGGCGCTGGCAACGTTAAAGAGCTCTACGGGGAGAGCAGTGAGGGAGCTGCGCCAGGCAGGAGGGTCCATCAGATCCCCATCAGCAGCCTCCGGAGCGGGGCTGGTGCTGAGTGGGTGGGGGCAAGGTCAGGAGAACTAGATCAAGACTTCACAATACAAAGGAGCCCCTCATAGACCTGACGAGTTAGACGGTGATCTCCTGGAAAACAACAAATACTGTGACACTGTGTGTGTGTAAACAACAGCAAGAACAACAACAAAAAATTCGAAAACAGAAGTCAGCTGAAAAGACCTCTCAAGAGCATGGGATAAAACCCCATTAAAGATAAAGGAGTCATCAGCAAAGTAAGAGACTAAGACTCTCCACCCTCTTTTCCGAGTGGGAATCAGTCAACAGGAGCTTTTAATTAATTTTAATGGAGAAAATCTGTTTTAAGGCTTACAATAAGCTAATAAATCCAAGGCACAAATCCGTGTAAATTCCTATATTGTGTGTGGAAGGTACTGATTATATTTCTTCAGATGCTGCTTTTTGCAATGCAGAAATCAGCTAAATAGAAAGGGAGAGGTTCCTTGCATGAGGAGCAGGAAAAGATACTGAAACAAGTCAGACCTCTCTCACACACAGAGGCATACATGCACAGAAAGACAGGGTGTGTGTTATAAAGAGAGGTTTATTTGCTGCATCTGACTCTGCAGTGCTTGCAGAGAAATTAAACAATTTTAGAAGTTGAAACTTATGAGTACTTGGGTTTAAAAACCCCCACCAACCAGGCAACAAAGCCCCCCCAAACTTCCAGGGACTTAATTCCTTGCTTCATTCACTGATATGGCCTTTCCGCATGAGCAACTTCATATATTTGTAGTTTCAGAGGAAATTTATTAATTGATTTTAGATATATGTTATTTTGGAAGGAGGAAAAAATCCATTCTGGCAGTTTTTTTTCAAAACACTTAAAAAGTACTGTACCTATACCTCTACCTACCTTTCTTTCCTTTCTTCATTTAAATGTTATTACCAAGACATGATCCTTGCATAATCAGAAACATAGGAGAGATGTTATTTAAAAGTCACTATTTCCAAGTGACAAAAGTGGTGTGGAAATGTTAGTGTTGATCTGCTTCTGAAAATTGTGTGAGGAAAGATTTCAAACATCATTACTATTTGTAAGAGGTTTGCTGTTTAAACAGTTGTTCTCTGTCCTGATACGGTAGCGAAGCAGTTAAAAGTAAGAGAGTGCAGGCCTGGAGTACTATAGGTGAAGCAAGTCGGAGCACTGTGTAAATAGAATGTCTGTAAAACTACCTGTGACTAGGACTATTGTCAGTGTTTTCCAAAGTCCAAGGCTGTAGCAAGTAGTAGTGCTGGAATGCACCCAGCATTCTTAGAAGTGTTGCTCCTCTCGTACGCATACACCCTATATTTTGTATAAAGTGACGTTATCTGTGTTTGACTTTGAGAGTCTGGATCTAATTTGAGCCACTGTTATAAGTCACATTTATATCCTGGCCCGCTGGATAGTTTGATTTAGGATGTAGACATATCTTCTTTGCGCAACCCTACACCCTCCCAGTTGGAATCTGCATTACATAGGCTATGGTTTCCTTCAAGAATCAAGAATGTGCTTGCCTTTAACTGCTTAAAATAGCAGTATCTAAAATGTAGGATGTTATTAGGAGTGACTTACCTACCCTTCCCGCAGAAAAGAAGGGAAGACGTAGTTTTACCAAGTCAGGAAAACAAAAAGGATTTCAAACAAGAATCACTACCAGGCTTTTCCTGTACTGCACTTCCTATTTAAAGGACTAGAAAGAAGGCATACTTAAGGTAATATTGTTTCCGGGAAGGTGAGAGCTTTATTTCTTAGTCATTTCTGCTACCACTTTAATCTCAAAATGAGTTCTCTTTTCACTAGATTACTTTCATGTAACTTTCAGGCTTCAATTTACCAGACAGATTCAAATCCAGTCCATTAGTGACCTCTATCTGTGAGAAGTATATATATAGTCAAGGGTGGTTTTTCCCTTTTTTTTTTTTTTTCACCATAGTGGATTTGAGACAGGCTATAAATCATTTTTGGTCTTTTATACCTACAAATCACCTAGCTTGTCAGGTTATCAATGCCATATCTGTTATGGACAATGAGATTTCCCAGTGTTTTAAACAGGAAAACAAGAAAATCAAGCTCCAGTTCCAAACATGAATCCAGAAACTTGAAGAGAACTCTGTCTATTCCAGCTATTCCAGTGATAATATGATGAACATTTGCAAAAAAATCAGAAAAATAAAAAGTATCCAGTGCTATTGAACATCAGTAATAAAAGAATCGCATTCATGTTCATCTGACAGTTTAATACTTAACCTAAAGCAGGCTGACTGTGTGAAATTTTATTGCCCTTGAGTGCTTACATAATAGCTGAAACTTGAGACAAACACTCAGACCCGATATACTATAAGTAAACTTTATAGTAGCAGCATGTTTAAAAAATGTAAAAAAAAAAAAAAAAAAAAATAATCCAGCTGTGTCTATATTGGGAATACATGTCAGAGATCAAGGAAAAGGGGGTCTTTATAAACAGATGGTCTCTTTTAGGGGATTATTAAACCCAGCTTCCCAATACTAATTTGTCTCTTGTTTATATCCACAGCTATATTCCATGTTTTAGTTAGTGATTGTAAATGGCAGTTGAGGACTTGATCAGCAATATCTTTGTGTAGGTGAATACCATTGTTTGACATTTCCCAGATTGTAGTTGATTACCCTAGCACTTGGTAATATGAAGTTTTTAGGTGTTTCCTTCCCTCCCCCTTGGGCAGTCTCTTTAGGATTCTTTCTGTCAGTGCTTTTTATTTATTGCCCCAGAGGCATGAAAATAGCCTTTTCTTTTCTTTTGGTAAAACAAATATATATTTTTCTGTCTTTTTATAAAAATAATAGAAAATA
>NW_008593894.1:5043-10409 GCF_000691845.1 Merops nubicus | reverse complement strand
ATTTCCTGAGCTTGCTCAGGAGGATGTATAAATTATTATTTATAAAATTATTTTAAATATAATCAGTACAGGACATTTAAATGTATATGTAACATAGCTTCTGTTCCAAGATTAGCACACCTATGATATGACTGAGTTCAGTGTTCTCAAAGAAACTGAATTTTGTTAATTCACTAACCTCCTAATTTCCCTAACCAAGAGTGGGTTCATGAAGTAAAAACTATCCCTGCTAAACTAACCCACACTCCAGGACAAAGTGATTTCTGCAAAGCACTTGAAGTAACATAAGCCACATGTGTTCTTGAAGTCAGGAGCTGTTTTCTGGCTTGTTGTTTTGGTTTTTTGTTGATTTTTTTTTAAGAAAATAAAGTGACAGCTTACATTTATTTTTATGCAGCATAATGCTTGAAAATGTGATTTTTTCTAACTATACATGTTCTAAGCCATCCTATCAAAGAAATAAAATTATCAAATTCATCTCTATTAAAAATCTTAAACAAAATCAAGTCTTTATCTCTTGTTATGGGACAATGAATAGTGTTTAAATACTAAATGATAACATACAGTCCAAGAGGGAAGCATAACTTGAGGTAAGATGACAGCTATGATAAAAACAGGCTTTAGTCTAGAAAGGCTGAGTAATTAAACACATGCCCTGCCTACAGACAGAAACTTTGTTTATGGTGTGACATGTTCAGGACCAACCACAGTGCTGCAACGTGCCTGTCTGTCCAGAAACTCCAACCTTGCAGTCTCAGTACCACCCTGAGGAGAGAACTCTTCTCCACGCTGAGTCTCACCCCACCTCTCGCTGTAGCTAGTCACCTTGTACTGAAAACTGCTCCTGTCCTGTCACACCGCTGAGTTTGTCTCCTGTGGTGCTGGTGGGTTTCAGAACGGCGAAGAGGAGCCCTGGCAGGAGGGAGGCAGAGCTCCAGAGGGGCTGGAGGTGGCCATGGAGAGCCAGCCACTGCTCCCACCCAGCTCCATCACTGCCTGGGCCTTGGGAAGCCACGTGCTGGCTGGGACATCCGAGGAGTGGGGTTTCATCTGTAGGTCCGTGTGGGTCGGGCTCTTCAGCCAACAGCAGGGTTTGGGCTGAGGCCCCAGAAAAGCAGCAGCAGTGTTGAGGGGTTTAAGGCAGCAGAAGGGAGGGGAGCCCAGGGTGCACACGTGCAGGTTTGTCCACTGGACCATGGGAGAGAGTCTCCTCAGGCACAGGTAGCAAGCATGGTGGTAAAACCCTGCTGGAAAAATAAGCAGGACAATGACTTACCCTGGCTACTGATGCTTAGAAAAGGAGGAGAAGGGAATGCCATCAAATTTCTCCTGTAGTTCTCCCTTTACAAGGAAGGAATTAACTGTCACAGTGTTATGGGGGAATGTAATCAAAACTACCCTCAGGTTACTAAAAGCTATCAAAAGATTCACGCTTCAATAAAGACACTATAGCTGCATGGGGCAGAGCCAACAGTAAGAAAAAAAATGCTCCTAAAAAGGAAGGTGGTCCATCCTTTAGCCAAGAAGATCTGCAAAGATGGATGTGTGGGTTTTTTCTTGCAGGATTTCACATTTCATTTGGAGAATAATACTATGCATGCATGAAAGCACTTGCTTACAATAATCAACCTAATTTTACCTTTTGGTAGTTATTCCAAAACCTGACTATCCAAAGGGGGTAAAGCTTGCTCTGCATTAATTGCACTTAAAATATTACAGGTATTCCAATTACTGCTGAGAGATGCTTCTAGTCCTACAGCTGGTTTTATTTACTGAGTAACAATCACCTTTTCTAGATAGTTTTTACCTTTACTGGTTTAAAACCACTTAATATTGAAATGAACATTTCATGGGCAAAGCAGTGATGAAGCCCTGCAGACATTCAGAAATAACTCTTGGGAAATACTGTTTAGGGCCTTATTCTGGTTCTGCATTCTCTAGATCAAAGCGCCAAGAAGATGAAAAAGTTTTATTAATTAAATATTTACCTCAAAATTATTCTAGCTGTTCTGTAACAGATCACAAGAGTCTTCTCTCCCACTTATCCCTGGACCTTCTGCTCCCATGGAATAGTAAAGATTTTGAAAAAGCTTCATTAAAGGCACAGCCTAACTTCAGAAGGATGGGATTTTTGTCATGAGGATGGGGCAACACTCACCTGCTTTGTAGCCAGTGAAGGGGTTTCCTGCTCTGCCTCCACCTGCTACAGATTGCTCCAGGGGCAGCCCTGGGAGCTCAGTGGCTCTGCTGGAATTCCTCCTGGCAGGAATCTGTGAAGCTGTAGGTACAAGCATGAGTGGACATGCTTTGATAGCTCCAAGCAACCTGAAGTTTAGAAATAAGCTGAGTTTATTCAGTCTTAAAACTGCTGACTAGCTGTTTCCTTCAAAGTTAGCGTTCACAAGCAACATGTTGAAAGAGCTAAAAGCAGCAGGATGCCCATTCTCCAGTGCAGAAGTATCAAGGCAGCTACATGTAACCTATGTTACTTGTCAAGATTTTAACTCCTTTCCCATTAAGGATCAATCTCTAAGCAATATCAGCTAGTTACCTCCAATCTGAATGTACATGCTTTAATTCTAAGCTCTTAGAAGAGCCAGCTAACACAAATATTTTAGTAAGAATTTACTGAGAATGTACAGGAAGGAATTTTTACAGTTTAAGATGTAAAATGGTGTTCACACTAAGTGGCTCCTCATTTGCTGCAGAGTATAACCAGCATTCACTCGTTTGATTGGAAAGAAGCAGCTTGAAGCTGGGTCCTACTTTCTATCAGTTTCTGTGTCTTAGAGCAACCAACAATAAAACATAAAAACCTGTGTGAACAGCCAAGACTGATTTTCAGGTACACAGAAGCACCTCTTCAGGCAAAAATAAATGAGGTTACATAAATAACTAAACTATTTATCTGGTGGTATTAAGACAGAACAGGGAGTAGTTCTGGGGCTCAAGTCAGCTGGAATGTGGAAGTTGCTCAATATGAAACAGTGAACAGAACCAAAGTGCTTTATCAAAGCAAGAATTGCTAAATTGAGGCCTGAATTGGAAACTAATAGGCGTGAAAGCTACTTAGGGGTTGTGTTGTTGTGTAAAAAAGAATTATATAATTACCTGCTTGTGGTAAGACCCAGTTAGCACAAAGAAATGGCAGCAGCTGCTAAGAGAAGTAACAGGCTTAAACTGAGTCAGTGATTGCAATGGGTGGTGGAGAGCACTTAGTAACAGTGGGTGTTCTGACATGTTGGAATAAATGAGTGCTGCAGGGTAGGAAGTCTCCACCCTCAATGCAGCCTGGGGCAGGTGACAAATGTCGCATCCTATCATTTTTTAATCCATTTGAGATAAAGTGAGGTATCACTAATTATTCTTAAAATGGTTTTAGGAAGAAAAAGAATGGGGAGGGGAAGGGAGACAATTCACCCAAGTCAACCCTTCTCAAGCAGCAGCTGAAATGACTGGGGAAAGCCAAGGAAAGGTTCTCTTCCTGATTTACTGTACAGCTTTAATATATTTGACTCAAATTCTGGCAAAGACAAAATTACCAGATTTCCTCCTAGGAAATGTTACGAGACATTAGCCTATTGCAGAGTGCTCTGGAACAAACTATTGCACATTTCCACGAAGGTCAGCATTGCCTTCTTTTCACAGAGCACAGCCAAAATGTACAAAGCATCTTTAAAACAGAGCTCAGGCCTTTTTGTACGTTACAGCTGATTTTTTCAGGAGATGCCAGCACTCTGTATAGAACTTTCCAAAGATGACAGAGCTCCTGGACCACACAGCTTCCTATCCTGCCATAATATGGTTGTCTACCACATCAGTTCCCTTCTATTTCTAAATTAACGGAGTTGACTTTTAAAATGAGTTTTTTTCCCTCCCTTCCTGCCGTGCTATTCTCATGGTCAAAAAAAACCCCAACCTTCTTCCAGCTTCCAGGCTGAAGTGATTCATTGCTCATGTACAAAACTCTGTTCTTATGCCAGCATTGTCCATAGCTTGATTACCTCTCTTCCACACTGCTGCTCACGCTGCTGTGCACTGCTGTCCTCTTTCAACCTTGACTTTGAGGCTAAATAAATCACACAGCTCAGTCTTCTCTAAGACAGAATGCTATTATTTCACCTGACATTTCTCTGTGTCTATTAAAAATCTGAGTTCTTCCCCTTGGCACTTGGGTGCCTACTAGGCCAGAGAACATGTTCATGCCACTGTACATTTTCCCCTTTCCACAGCTAGTTTGCTCAGGGGTTCAGAGCCCCCCCATGAGCTACCAGGGCTCACTGACCAGCACACCCACACGCTGACTGCTGCTACACCAGTTCTGCAAAGCCAACTCCAGCATACCAAATGTGTCACTAAGCTTCTGGCAGCCTGATATGGACTTGGCCTCTTCAGAAGTGCTAACTTACTTGTCTAACACCTCACAGACAGTCTGGTGCCAGGGATGGAGTCCAGTTCCTCTGAGAGCTTTGGAATGCCTCAACCATGAGAGACTGCCCTCATTCTTTCTTCTCCTTCAGTCTCCTACCAGATTCCTGGGTGCTTTCTAACTTCTGTCACTGACCAGGCAACGGTCACAGTGCCAGACGTGTTGCACCATCTGTGCCCTTCCCAGATGGGTCTAACCTTGTGTGCTGACCAAGTACTGTAGAGCAGGAAAACCAATCGCCTGTGGTATGTGACTGTCAAGGAGCATGAGAGGGGAGGCAGCAGATTCCCTTCAGTGCTTGACTTTGCAGTGCAGACATTGAATGTCTCTGTCACAGCATCCACACGCAAGAAGTTTCCTGGAATTTTTTAAAAAAGCTCATTCTGAAAACAATAAATGTCAGTGACACACACACAAGTCATTGCTAGAGCTGGGACTTCTAAATGCAGTGTGCAAACGCTTATCACTTGAATCAAGAGCATGGACACGGATCTCCTCCAGACCCCCCTGTTCTGGTGGCTGGTGGCAATGCCAGCTGCAGAAGGGACTGCAAAGGCACTCCCAAACGTACCTCAGGCAAAGGCAGATGGGTGAGGCAGCTCCCACATCAACCCTCACACTCACGAGCTGAGCCCGACAGTATTGGGAGGTGAGGGAAGAAGACTGTTTTTACAAGCTTAAGCTTTACGACCTCACTTTTGCAGGAGAGCATTTCTTCCCATGCCTCCCACCCCAATGCTGCTCAGCGAGCTGTGGGGCAGTTCACAACTTCCTTGTGCAGAAGGGAAGAGAGGAGTCTGGCTCGCAGGAGAAGTGTGTTTGTATGGGTCGAGAAAGGGACAGTGGAAGGCAAGTCACCACTGCCTTGTGGACCAGCACTTCACCAGATGGAAGGCTGAACACCGAACTGGGGAGCCTTCATTAGGACTACCAGCAA
>NW_008593894.1:0-5012 GCF_000691845.1 Merops nubicus | reverse complement strand
TAGAGAAGGCATCAGCAGGAGTGCAGGAATGTCAGCCTCCTCCCTGCTCAGCCCCAGCGCCGCAGCCCCAGCCCCAGTTACACGGCTTGTATTCCCACTGCCCCGTGCCTTGTACCACACATTGAGCTTATCTATGGGACAGAAAGAGCTTTGAGCATGCCCACTGAAGATAAAACCAATGCAGTTTTATTTGGTATAAAATAAAGATACACGCACATGTCTAAACCACTTTTACTGAGCACATGTTATCCCTGTTTTACAAACGTTAATTAATGCATTTGGACAAATCAGGATAGAAGGCAGAGGTAAAAACAAAACACGGGGGGCATCCTCTACACAGAGGTCACCTCCCCTACCCACCTTGGAGTTCCTGTTCCAACGCACTGAAGTGACAAATGATTCCAAAGAAACCTCTTTGAGAGTATTTGAAGGCAGGCAAAAGATCACCACATCCTAACTCTGGGCTCAAAAGAACATGCACTGATTTGACTGAAGTTCCCCAAAGAGACTTAAACCTTAAGCCCAAGAAGAAAAGTTTCAGCCTACATACAGTTGAAGTTTGGTGAAGCTGGACAATTAGGAAAAAAGGCAACAAATCTGGAAGTGCCAGGGTAGACCCAATTCCAGCTGACCAACACCAAGAAGTGCCTGCTGTAGGTCAGCAGCGGAGCTTAACGCCGCAGTGCTGAAAGCAAGAACTTCCTGGTGCTCAATACCCAGACAGACTGTAAGTATTAAACGTTAATCAGGCTCCAGCCTGTTGTCCAGAGCCAAGACTGCCAGAGGTACACCTCAGCAACAAGTCCCTCAGTCACTGAAACCCATCACCTCAATGAGTTTGGATTTAACATTCATCTCTTTAAACCAGAGTCAAAAAAAGAACAATCCAGACCCTGGTCCATCACTCACACAGAGCCAGTGAGGTGCTGAAAACTTCTACCAGTGCACGATTTGCTTTGATAGTTGTATTTTCCCCATATCGTTCCACACGATGGTAGGCATCATGTCAGGTTAAACACAAATGGCCAAATAACATCTAAAGTGGTCCCAGTGGGTGGTCCCAGTGCTTACGCCATTCTTACTGTCCCTGTACTCGTGATACCATCAGAGTCTCAGTGGCAGCTCCTTGTGTTCAAGAAGGGAACAAAACGTACTGCCAGGCCTGCTGGCTCTTCAGTGTTTCAGCTCAGCTCCTCACTGAAATGTTGTCTAATGGCATTACCATAATAAACCCAGAAATTCTGCACTGGTCTTTTTTTTTTCTTCCATCTGGCTTACTGAAAGTGGTGATATTGAGAGCTTAATGTAGAAACTCAGAACTTCTCTTGATGCACAAAATTATGGGGGGGGGTGACCTGTGCAATACTGAAGTTGTTCAGTAAGTAACTCCACCACTGTTCTAACACTTCCATTTAGATACTGCAACCGAGGCAGCTACCAAACTCTGTTGCGTGTGAAGTACACAAGTACATACCATGCATATCTGTCTACAAGGGCTCCATCACTAATGTTCCTGGCAGGGAAGTTAAGGCAGGGGCCAAGTATTTCTTGGCCCTGGACTTTCAAGTGCTTTTCCTAAGTATGTCACTACAGTTGTCTTTCCCAAAACAACATTTTAAATACAGATATAACGTTGTAAGAGAGTGATTAACAATTCCAGCATGGAAACATCACAGCCTTTTATGTATAATTACAGTACTCAAGTTTCTACCTCCCTTAAGGCAGCCTCATGACGGCCAGAAGTTAAGTAAAAACAGATGACAGAAATAAGTCGTGTGAGCGTTTGTCAGTTTTGTTCCCTTTTCTCACTATGAATTTTTAATATACTGAAGCTGTTAATTCATTATATGCAACAAAGCCTAGGCAGATTTTTTTTCCCCAAATCTCAGCTTGCACCACTAAAACTCTGTGGCTCAGCCCTGCTCTCTGAATCTAAGCTTGCCAAGTTCAGCTCGGCTATAAAATGTGTTTATTGTTCCCTCACTTATCATACCTTGCTCTGCTCTAAAAGATGCAGTTACAGTTCAGTTTTCTGCATCATTTAGTAGACCTGGGACTCTACATCAAATCTCAGTTGAGCCCAGTAGCAGTAAGAAAACTGGTGACCGAGCCATCAATGTCCAGCTACTCTCAAAATGCAGCTTAACCACAAGTGTCCTGCTTTCAGCAAGCTCTGCTTATTCCCAAAGACCTCTGGCAGTGAAACTCCACACTGCTCATCCTACTCAAACTCACTTCTGTCTTTTCTAGTAAGTACCAACACTGACCTTTGACAGTACTATTTTTTTTTCCTTCAAGGTATGAGTTTCAAGGCCAACAAGTACATGCTGTAAGTATATGCTGTAAGCATCCTGAATGATGCTTTCCAACACCATCAAAACACCCTGAAGACAAAAATGAGATGCATTTGTTGGGGGGACTTAGTTGTTGTCCTTAGACAGGGGAATTTTACCAAGCCTTTTAGCAAGACTGAAGTGCACACATCACAACATTGGTCATTAAGCCACTGCCATCCAGTCTTAGATGCTCTTGCACATGCTGCTCTAAGATCCCACTCTGGGCTACTTGCTCCTTTTTCAGCTTTAGATATTCCCTGTGGATTGTTTTGAAGAGTCTTCTAATGAACTCAGGCGCCCTGAATGCAAACTACAAATTGCACTTGCTGTATTCTGTACACTTTGCCCAACAGAGCTCTATATACAAAAAAAAGCCCTAGAAGAACAGCTTGGGATAAGAAGAAAATTGAATGAATCGCTAATAAAGACTAATTGTGTTAGAGAGTAACTTCTGTATCAAGACTCGCGTCTCCCAACAGAAAACGCATCTACGTCAAGCATGGAAACTGCTTCAGAAAATAGTAAATAATTTGCAATTAGTGGATTTCTTCCCAGCTCTAAGCATCAAGTTAAGCTAGATGGCAACATGTCTTCCTTCATCATGAAGAACTGGTTTGAAACTAAGTGTGTATTTCTAAAAACTTCTTATGAAAGACAGTTACAACCTGAAACAGAAAGAGGAGATTCCCTGTTGAGGTGAGGCATATCCTTAACAGTTGCACCACACAGATCTGTGGTTGCAACTTGCCAAAAACAAATCCACAAAATATGCTGGGTTTTAGTCTCCCATCTGACATAAAAGTAAGTACCGTATCATCTTTCGGCATGCGAGAAAATCTCATTTTCTTCCCAAACCTGTCAGTACAAGCCAGGATGGGTGCATTCCCAGAAACGCTTTCCAAAATAGGTTACCTGACACAGGTTATCACAGCATTAATGCAAGTGTTGTCCATCTATACAAATACCAGGACACTCAGAGACAAATTTTTGTCTCACAGTGCCTGTGAGAGAAAACAGAAACATCTGTCAGATAACATGAAAGGTTGTTCCTTTCCAGAATGAAACGAGCCCCTGTAATTTTCACTTTAAGCAGAAACCAAGGGCTGGAGAACTGTATGAAGCATGCTCCTGTGAAATGGATAGTCAAAAACATTTTTATGACTACATTTTCCTGTCAGATGATGAAAGAAACCTGCTTCTTGTGCCGATGTACTTCCAGGTGGGAGGGTCAAGGAACACAAATAGCTCATCCTAACACACTGACATGTTCTACAGCACTATACTCAGAGTATGAAACCTAGAATGCAATTCAAATGTTTCTTCCACAACAATGATATGTCTTTAATTGTCTTTATTTCCAGCACGTTGTATAAATATCACTTTCTTCCTGATCCTGGATTATCCTCCATCTGAAGTTCACGTTCCCAGTTGTATTTGAGGACTGCAAGGAAACATCCCTATAATTCTGCACACTCTGGTGGGGCCGTTTAAACACTGCCAGACTGGACTCAAAACAGCCTCTAAGAAGTTACAATGCAGCATCCCTAAAATACAACTGAACCTTCTATCCCCAAATTAAGAAATAAAGAGAAAAAAAAAAGGAGATACATGCACCCTTTGCATACAAGCTGCAGAATATGTACAGGAAAATGTCATAGTAAAATCCAAAACTAAATTTTAGCGTTTTTTGTTTGTTTGTTTGTTTGTTTGTTTTGAATACAAGTCTTTATTTGGGAGCTTCACAATTAATTTGCCTTGAGCCTCATTAGGAACCACTTGCTTTTGTCGAGGAGTATCCAGCTGAGAGGATGTTATTGTTTGGAAGGGATGTGAGCAGGAGGACCCTGTGCACGGCACAATGTGTCAGCTGGGAAGCCAGGGAAGAAAAACGATTCTCTCATCTGGCTGAGAAAATAAAATGGAAGTATCGAGTCTTCACCTTCCAGTTACAGTCACCCCCACGTGTGTCCCCAAGAAACGTGTTAGTCCTCCATATCTCCCGTGAGAATCACCACCTAACTATACCGATACATTAAAAAATTCCTACTTTAAAAATAATTACAGATTTCTTCAGAAAAGCACAAGATTTCTGCCACAAACATCTCTGAAACACGTAAGCAGGCGAACGCTTACTTGCCTTGCAGAACCGCTTACTGTGATGAACAGAGGTGGACGCGGTTCCCCTTCCCTCGGCTGGTGACCCCCTTCCCAGAGCATCAGCAACCCGCAGGGGCAGAGCCTCCTGGCCAGGAGCGGGAGAGCAGAGCCCTGCCCGTGGCGGGCACCCTCCTGCCCGCTCAGGCCCCCTCTGACCTCGGCAGAGGACTTCACAGAAGCCCCTCGTGCGCGTTTCGGTAGTGAGATGCCGGAGCCGGGTGCGCTCCGGCGGTGCTCTCACAGCAACACCTTCCAACCCTCTCGCTCCTCGCCCAGAGTCCGCGCTCGCCGGAGTTAAGTCCCGAAGCGGTTTTCTGACGACCACCCGCGTGCTCGGCACGGGGTCGCGGCTTCACGTCGAAAGGGCCCCGAGGCAGACGCTGTGGCCAGAGGACACCTCTCCCCAAACCCTTCTTTCTCTTCAGCGAAACGTGCCCGCGCCCTCTCCGCGCACGCCGAGGAAGCGCGGCCCCACCGCGCCCAGGGCGGGAAGGGGGGTCTGGACTCCGCTCCCGCGGC
>NW_008593893.1:0-1115 GCF_000691845.1 Merops nubicus | reverse complement strand
GTGCTGGCAGGAGGAACCAGTAGGAGCCAGAAAAAGTTGTGGGCACTGCTCTCCTGTGCTCAGACCAAAGGCACAACTGCAGGAAGGCCTATCCCCTCCTATGGTCTCACCACTTTATACTATCCTTGGTGCAGAAAGTGGAGACGCCCCTGCACATGGCAGCCAGAGCTGGGCACACGGATGTGGCAAAGTACCTGCTGCAGAACAAAGCCAAAGCCAACGCCAAGGCCAAGGTGAGTACAGAGAACTTGAGTGATAGTCCAGCTCTGAAAGGTGGAGCTGGTTTCTTCACTCCCACTTGCCCAGAGTCCAGGGCTGTGGAACAGCAGGGTGCAGAGCTGGGGCCCATTCAGCATGGTAAGCATGGTCCAGATCTGCCAAAACAGTTTCTCCGCCTCCCTTGCAGGATGATCAGACTCCTCTGCACTGTGCTGCTCGCATCGGCCACACTGGCATGGTCAGACTCCTGCTGGAGAACAATGCCAACCCCAACCTGGCCACAACAGCAGGACACACACCCCTGCACATCACTGCCAGAGAGGGGCACGTGGACACAGCCCTGGCCCTGCTAGAGAAGGGGGCCTCACAGACCTGCATGACCAAGGTAGGCTGCTGTGCCCAATACTGCTGAAGGCGTGACCCGGCTGGGCAGGCTAGTGACAATGTCCTTGTCACAGGAGGGGCAGCAAGTGCCACTGCTCTCCTCCTCACCTCTGTGATGGGCTGCCTTTCTCCTCAGAAAGGATTTACCCCTCTCCACGTTGCAGCCAAGTACGGGAAGGTGGATGTGGCAGAGCTGCTGCTAGCACATGATGCTCAGCCCAATGCAGCAGGGAAGGTGAGTGCCGCTCCTGTGGCAGTGGGAGGGGTGGTGTGGTGCGTGGAGAGGCTCTGTCTCACTTCCCTGTGCTCTCCCCCTGCCCAGAACGGCCTGACCCCACTGCACGTGGCTGTGCACCACAACAACCTGGAGATTGTCAAGCTGCTGCTTCCCAAGGGGAGCTCCCCGCACAGCTCAGCCTGGGTAAGGCTGCACTGAGTGTCCCTGGGGATGTGGGGATGTGTCGTGTGTCCAACACCTGCCAGCCTGGGGCCAGCCTTGCTCCTCAACCCTG
>NW_008593892.1:3719-12490 GCF_000691845.1 Merops nubicus | reverse complement strand
CACCGGTTCATGACTCTCTCCCGTGGAAAAAGAAAAAAAAAAAGTTCGCTTGCATTTAAAGCGCTGGGGGAAAGGACTTTTTTTTCTTCTTCTTTTTTCTTTTCCAATCCCCAAAGTCACATGGCCAGACTATTTTAAACATTCCTGGCTATTCCCCCATGCACCAGCTCCCTTGGCTGGCACTGGGGTATTCTCGAAGCTCGGGTAGGAGAGTAAACTCTGCATGTATAATTTATCCATTGTAAAGGATGCAAAATCTACTGGGAACAGGAGGGGATAAGAAAGAGCGAAGACACTTGTGGATGCCAAGAATTCCAAGTGCCAGACCTTGCTAGCGCTATTCCAAAATGGAGAGTCCTACACGGCTCCCGTTTAGCTAGAGCTGAGCCTAGCCTTGCCTGCTGTGTTGAGATTTGGCAGGCTACAGCTCGCCATTGTTGCGAGCTCTCATCCAGGCAGCAGTGCCAAGCCTCCCCTCCGGCTGCAGCCCTTCCAGCGTTGCACACTAATCCCCTAGTATCTGCCTCTCCCAGATCCGGCTGGGGCACCCTTCGGAGCTGGGGAGGGAGAGGGGAGAGCTCTCTGCGCAGAGACCCCTCTCCCGACAAGCTTCCTGGAGCCCTATTTGTTCACCGTAACAAATTGCCACAGTCAACATAGCAGAAGCATTACAAGTGTGCAGGGAGGGGAACATGAAATTTTGTTCCTCCCTACTGGAATAATCCGAGGGGCCTCTCCAAAATGGGCAGTGATGCCAAATGCCCTGGGTACAGTCCCATGCGTCCCACTGGCTCGAGCAGGGCACCAGAGCAGGATGGCTCAGCATCAGGGCTCTCACTAGGGAAAGTGAGTGGCTGCCCAATAAAGTCAAACTTCTCGCACTCTTTTTGAAGTTTGCCATTTATCCCCGACTTATCCCCCATTTCTCACACCTGCCTGTGTGGTGAAAGCTTGTAGGAGGTGTATGTCGCTCACTCTGCCCAGCTGCCCCTCGGACAGAGCTGCAGCACTACCACAGAAGCAGCTGGTGAGGGGTGTGTGTCCCAGCATCACCAGCAAGACCAGGTCAGCATCACTGCGCTACTGGGCAGAGCCACAGCACTTTAGTCCCTCTCCCCTTCAGTGCCCACCAACAGGCCCAGCACAGGAGCCAGCTGCCCCTTCCCCTTACACAGGGCAGGACCGAGGGAGGCCACAATGCTCAGGCACCCACAGAGGGGCCACCTAGCAGCCCCCAGCCCACCACTGAGGTTGGGCCTCCTTGAGACCCATCCTTTGTAGGGATGGGGGGTCCAATGACACAGTTGTGCAATTGCTATAATTAGTTATGTAGATTTTCTTTTTTTAACCCCATTCAACACTGGGATTGAAATGGATTTTGCAAAATGTGAATTTTGCAAAAGCAAGAATTAAGCTCTGGATGCTGTCTCTGCACCCTGGCTGCCATCCCAAAGAAATCCCTGAGAAGGGGATGCAAAAACCAAATTGGCCTGCTAGTCATCTGCATGCAGACTACATCCATTAGTAAAACTGGGCCCAAGGCACTCAGCCCTCTGCTCATTCCTGCAGAGGAGCCCTGAGCTTGGCCCTCTTTGCAAGAGACAGTGGGGTCTTGCCTGTAACATGGGGACGTGTGAGCTTGCAGGTGCCCCAACTCAAAGAGGCAACAGGCCAGTCACAGATGCCATGCTGTTTTGGTGGCTCAAACCCTGTGTGGGGACAACCCATGTCTGACTATGTCAGAGCAGCTTTTGGAGCTGCTGGGAAGCCCCCACAGATGTGTGCCCTCTGCACCATCAAAGCCCTTGAGCTCAAGCAGGATGGAAACTGCTCAAGAGTGATTTTCAGAGAAAAATGCTCCTTTTGCAAAAGGAGCGTTAGCTCAGAGCACACTGTGCCAACCTGCAGCTATTGATGCTTGAAATGATAAGACCAAACTGCCTGGGCTGGTGTTGGATCCAGGCTACTCCAAGCCATCACTGGATTCCCTCCCAGAGTGGGAGGGAAGCACCTCATCCTCTCTGTCCCAGCAAGGGTTAAAACTGCCTTTTTCATCCAAGCACTGCCTCCCTTCAGCAAAGAGTCTGATTTTTGAAACACCACCATCAAGATTTCCCCATCTAGGTATGGTGGAGTGGATTTGGCCACAGTGGTGTTCCATGGGCCTCCTCATCAGAACATGCCCAGGTACTTGGACAATTCACGGGGAGATGTGCTGCAAACGAAGTTGTGCTGCACCCCCTCACCCCTGAGCACATGGCCTGAACTCTGCCAAACAGCTCCATCCCTGCCGTGGTGCTGGTGCCAGGGTGCTACCCTTTTCCCTGTCCCCAGGCTGTTCATGGGTGCCTCCCCTCCATGTTGTGACAAAGATGGGGGGCCTCCATGCCCCAAGCACTTCACTGCAAGGCCTCTCTCCAGCCTTGCTGCTCTTACCACGCCACTTGAAAAGCCCTCCGTCAGGTTTCTGCTGGGTAGCTTTCAAGAGTTTACCTTCACATTGTCAGGTTGACTGTGGGAGTCAGTATTTCTGAATTGCACACATCTGTCCTGTCCTTACTGGAGAGGCAAGGCAAGGTAGGGCAAGGCAAGGCAAGAAAATTATTCTTTATTGTCTTATGTCACTTTGATGATCAGAAATAAGTCTATGAAATAAGCAGAGCAGCACCTCTGATGCTAAACTCTGTAGTAACTTGCTTTACTCCAGCTTTTTTTTTTTTTACAGAAAAAAGGGCTTAGCAATTAAAAAAAAAAAAAAAAACAAACTCCATAAAGAAAAACAAACAAAAGCAATCTGAATATCTCAAACAGCTGTCTTGAAGGAAGGCAGTCTGTGTCCTTCGGGGAGGGCAAAGCTCTGTCACTACACAGCCCGGCTGAACCCTTAATTGCAGGCTGTCAGGTACCATACATCTCCAAACTTTCTGAAGTGCAGGAGGTGGTGTGATGGGAATAGATGACACACGAGTATCACAGGCCGGGCAGAGCAAGGGAAGGATGCTGCTCAGCTGGGACTGGAATATTCTGTGTGTTCAGGCTGAGGGGCAGCAGTCTGGGGGAGGTCAGCAGGGCAAGGCAGTCCTGCAGGAGACACAGTGGGTTCACAGCTAAGGCAAGCTAATTTTGTCTAATGGTTGGGAGCCAACCAACCAAACTTAGGCTTGTTTGTAATTTCCATTAATAGCTTATGAGAAATCAAAAAGCTCTGACAGACTCTTTAAAGAGAGGAGTAACCAATAAAATTGCAAAAGAGACCAGTCTAGAGAAATATGCCTTTGCTGGTTGACTTGATAGAAGGCAATTGAGCATCTTCTTGTGCAGAAAACAGATAATAAATGTCATCTTGAGATATTCTCCCGGATGTTGGCTAAAGCTGAGTCTGTAAAATAGGAGCTATTGAAATCTCTGTCATAATTGTTTATTATACAAGCTGCACTTCGGAACAAAAACTGCACTGAGGCTCCCAATGATATGATGACTAATGGTAAAAACGGTGCACGCAGAGAGGGGAACCTCTCTCAAAGGGCAGCCTCCAAGTGGTGTGCTGCCCGGGTTTGGTGAGGGCAGCCTCGCCTTAGGCAGGGTCAGCTGGCCTAGGGAACTCTGTCCCATTGTAGGGGGTGTGGTGGGTCTTGTCCAGCCAAGATGGGGGGGAGTGGGACACAAAGCCCTCCAAAGCAGCGACTCCCTCCTGTCACCAGGGACCCTCTCCAGCAGGTCTGTGCAAGCCCAGCTTGACAAAATATGCAAAGAGGAGTGGGGGGCAGGACTTGTCCTGTTCAAGGGGCTAAGTTGTTGTGGGAGTCCATCACAGGGGACAGGCCTGGAGATTTTGCAATCCCAGCAGCAGCTGCCAAGGAGGTCCCTGGCCAAAGCCCTCACTGCCCCCAGGGCTCTGGGGCGCTCCGGAGCGCTACGAAGCCGGAGCGGAGGTGAGGCTGGAGAGCCAGGCATCCTCAGCACTGTCATCTTCTTGGGATGCACACACAGCCTGTGTTCATTCCCAAATCTCATAGCCTTGTTGTGTAACGTTTGACTGACAGTTTATAATTCCCATTTAGTGACACACCCTTATTCAGATGTCCTGTGCTGCCTCTATGTTTAAAAAAAAAAAAAAAAAAATAAAACCAACAACCACGAATTATCTTTACTATAACTTTGCATAACAGTAACCTACTGCTTCTCATTTTACCAATTCTATGCTGTTCCTTGCTTCTAGGCAATATTCATTGCAACCTACTTCCCCTTATTCTGCTGGTATATGTGTGTCTGTGTGACACAAACACTGAGACTCCCAGACATATCATGATCAATGTGGAAGTGCCAAAAGTTGGAAGGAAACCACAAAGCCCACCTCTCCTGTTGACCAATCCTGAAGGCTATTGGTGTTCATGTCCAGTGTCCAGGGAAGATTCTGCAGAGTCTCACCCCTTACTAGTGGATTTCCAGATCCATTTATATGTGTGTGCAAACATCTGTATGCATGAACAGCCCACACATAACTCTCAGAAACACATATTTCTTTAGAAATATATGTATATAACTTAAGTTAGTTTTACTTCCTTCTGGTCAGGTTGGGCATAACCTCTCAAGCCTTTGAATTTAGGGGTTGGGGCATTTAAGAAAACACCTTTCAGCAATAACAATTAACATTTTTCTTGTTCTCTCTCACAAGTTATTCAGCCCATGATCTCTAGCAATCTAACTACCAAACACTAATTTATTCTGGGTTTTAATTTTTCTTTTTGTACCACAAAAATTATCATGATCATTTCGTACCTAACCAACCACCAGCTTTCATTTCCATGATTGATTTCTCTGTCTCTCCAGACAGCATCTGATGTAGGACCCCTCTGGGGCAGCAGCAGGCCCACCTTGCTTAGGAGATGGCCTTTTCCAATGCTGAGACCACCTGCCTCCACCATGGGCACAGCAGGAGAGGACCTCCTGCAGAGGCTTCCCTTGTGGTTGTGCTCAGCCATGGCCACAGCAGGTTGGCTGGGCAGTGGCTGTGAGACTGCTGGAGATTACCTGCTTTGCAAGGCAGCAGCTGCCATGTCCAGTCCTGGGCCCCTTTGTGTCCTTGCTGGCAAGGAAAACCGGCTCCCCTGGCATGGCTGCCTCCCTCACTGTGCCCCAAGTGGGAATGGACGCTCCTCTCCTCTCCCCTTCCATCCCTCAGCCACAAATATCTGGGGGTGGCTGGGCAGCTGCCAGGGACTGGACCAACACCTGCATGCCAGATCCATCCAGCTGTGCCCATGGCACACTATCCTCCTGCAACACTCCTCACGTGCCACCACCAGTTGCTTTCCCCAGGGCCACCTGGGGAAGGAGCAAGGGCCAGTGGGGAGGAGGGAGCCACAGCAAAATTTTCAAACACCACTTTGCCTCCTAATTGATTTCCTCCTGTCACCTCCTCACACAGGGCAGGGCATGCAGCTAATGCAGCCCGAGGGTGCCCAGTGCCAATGGGGCCGGGCAGTGCCTGGTCACTTGCTTCAGGGCCTGGAGCTGTGTCATGGTGCCAGGGCATCCCTGGTAGCTCCCTCCAAGCTGGTGAGGGCTTCCCACATTTATAATATGGCTGAGACTCTTGGTGCTGGCTGCCCACTGCTTTGTGTGGCCCAGGAACTCCAGGGATTTGCTATGTGTTTTGCTTTCCCTTCCTTGGCCTGCTTTCTACCTGGGACTGTCAAACTCCCCCTGGGAGCAGGGCTGGACTCTGAGTAGGTGACAGGGGGAGAAGCAGACCATAGCTCTTCTGAGTTAATTTTGGAGTATCTCATTAGCTGGAAACTGAGACCTACATGATTTTCCTCATCTTCAAAGTCTCCATCCATGGCACCAGTTGAGCGGCAAATGAAACAGCACTTGAGCAGGAGTGTGCTTTTGGGGAGCTGGTGGAAAAATTTTTTGTGACATGGATGAAGGCATAAGGAACTGCTTCATCTGGTCTTCTCCACTTGCTAACCATCATCCCAGTGGCTGCTCATGGGTTCTGAGCATGCTGCCTGAGAACGTCCAGCCCTGCTTCTGCGTGCCCTGCCACACCAAATGAAAAACAAGGTGAGGGTTTGAAAGACCTGACTGAAAAAGAAAGTTTTAAAAAATAAAACTCAAGAAATACTGAGAAGTGAAGGGGTTGACCTTGGTTAGCATGAACCATTGCATGCCTGACCTCTGGTGAAGATGGCCAGCTCCCCTGTACATGGGGGTCCCTGACCCACCACCCTGCACACACAGGGACAGTCTCTCTGTAAGTAGCTCCCAGGGTGGCCACTCTCTGAATATGTACCTGTCACCTGGGCACGTGGCACACTGAGCCTTGCAGAGAAAGGAGGACACTCCCAGAAAAGAGCAAGATGCAAAATACCTTGGTGGGAGCTAGGGGAGCAGCCTCAGCACGCCCTGGCAGTGTGACCGTGGCCTTGCGTGACCCGCTCAGAGCAAAGCTGGGCGGTAATTAACAGAGCGCCCCGTGCCAGCGAAGCGGATGGTGTTGCTGCCACTGCATCTGCATTAGTTCTGTGGAAGATTTCATAAAGAAAATGGCTTTGGCTGCTTCACGGCATTTGCCAGAGCAGAGGGGTTCACCCATTGCTACCACAACCCACCGCCCCACTGCTTGCCACTCGTCAGGGCACAGCAAGGCATCTGCAGGCTTGAAGTCCCCGAGAGGGACAGCTGGGAACAGCCAGGGCAGCACTTATGAAGCTGTTTCTCCCCTAAAGGGAACCCTCGAGTCCTTGATGTTTTTCCACAAATGTATCCATCACCAAAAGAACTCTGCACCCTGCTTCTGCTTTTGCTTTGCAATCAAACAGCAGGAAAATTCTTCTTTCTACCACCCCTGCTCTGAACGTAAAACTTCCTTCGTTCTTGTTCTCCACTGTGCTTCCCAAATGCCCTTTGCTTTTTGCCTTTAAATACTTGCCCCAGTTGTCTCCCGTGGGTCAGACATGAGCCCTCTGATGCTCATGTCGTCATGTTCCCAGCTCAGCACACCCTTCCCCTCATCATCATGCAGAGCGTAATTTTCACCTGTTATTGAAAATTCAATATTGGGAGCTTTTAATTCCAAAGATTTTGATTTTTCAATAAAAAAGTGAAAATTAATCTCGGTGGGATTGCAGCAGAAATGTTGCAAATGAGCTGGTCACATAAAGGAGAGAGGGAAGGAAAACAGGGAGGAAGAGAAGAAGAGAGGGAAGGAGAAGAATACAGACTCAGTCCTTCCAGGAAAGACCTTAAATAATTCAGGTGAAAAATATGATAAGCAGCAGAAATATAGGGGTTTTTTTGGGCTGCCCTGCACAATCCAACAGAAAATTGTGCTGCTCGCTCACAGCCCCATTAGTTGGCTGGGCTGTATCCCACTGCCACAGCATCCCTGATTGCCATGTTTACTTCAGGGCTCATGCACCAACAGCTCAGTTTCAGCCACCTGTGTATCAAGGAACCTCCAGATTTTGTAATCATTCTGTAACATTCTGTAAGTTCTTGTCAGTGTCATCCTTATTAAATTGAACAGGAGTTTTCCCTCAAGGTTAATTGGGTTAGTTAAAACAATGGAAAAGTAGTGTTTAAAAAAATGAGTCCAGTAACAAAAGTTAAACATGGGGTTTTTTCCCCATTATTTCTAACAAAATAGCCTATATTAAATATTAATGGGTTGCTTTTCAGTCTTCTGTGTAGCTGGAATTCTCATTGGATGAAGGGCGTGGTGCTAGCCCTTTATTAGCCAGGAGGACATATTATTTTGTCTCCTAGGTCTAAGTGCTTTACTGGAGACCTGTCTCTTGCCATATCAAAAACTGCAGTCTCTCAGCTTTGCAGCTATCAGTTTGCACACAGCATGGTTAAAACACAGCTTCCCATCTTTTGCCTCTCCTTCTTGTGGATCCCTGTTTCTGATAGATCTGCACAACCCTGTCCCTCCACCCAGACGCCCCCCCCGTGCCTCTACCCTTCCCTCCATCCCTCCGCACTGTCGCTCCCAGAGTCACCTGGGCAGCGGCTCCTGCGGGTGCCTCCCCTGGGCTCACATCCAAGCTCACTCTCTGCTGCTTGCAGATTCTTTCTGCATAACATCTCTGAGATATGGCCTTCCTTACCCATCTGTACAGCTAAAACTCTTGTCAAGACTCTCTGCATTTCACATCTCAATTACTGCAAAATCCTTCTCCTTGCTTGGCAAATGCAGCCTCATCCAGCGCTTCCTACTCCATCTCCCTGCTCAGCCACTACCATACCCGCCAACCACAGCTTAAAATCATTTATGCTCCAAAGAATCACACACAAACACCTCCTGCGAGTTATTTTCCTCGCCAGCAATCACAAGACAACGGTGAAGGTGCGAGCTCACACCTGGATGTGATCTCAGGGCTGCAGCCCCCGACGTCAGGAAGGGTGAGCAGGAGCTGACCCGCACACGGCGCCACCACGCCGAGAGAAAACGGTGCGTCCGGGGCCAAGCTGGGCGCTGGAGTATCGCTGCCTCTGCCACCCCCTGCCAGTGCTGCGGAGGCTCCGGCTCCACTTCAGAAACTTCGTGTCCCCCAGCCGCCCGCAGTGGCTCATCCTCAGGAGCACGTGGCCTCCTCCAACACTGACCTGTCCCCAGCCCAGCACGAGCTTATGCCTTTTGCTGAGCAGAAGTTTGTGTGTTTAATACTTACAAATACTTTCCTGTTGCTCTGTACATGCTCATCTTTTCCTCACTCATCTTCTCTTCCCAGAGCTGCTTTTCTTCTTCCTTCCTCTCCTCT
>NW_008593892.1:0-3688 GCF_000691845.1 Merops nubicus | reverse complement strand
TTCTCTCGTTCCCTTCATGTCCCCTCTGCCTTGTGAGGAAGCCTGGAGCTGGCTCCCACATTTTGCTCCTATTTATTCTCAGGTCTGTGTGACTTTTTCTTGTTTTCTATTATGAAAATTACAGCAAACAGAGTTTAAACAAATTTGGCTTTAGATGTGTTAATGAAAAATTAAATTTAATACCGGCTTCACAATCAAAAGAAGAACATTAATGTTGAACATTTAAACAACGTGTCATCACAATGATTCCACCACATTTTGCATAGAGAACCCACAGTAAATGCCAGGAGTAAGGCAATAAAAAAACCCACCAAACTGTAACACTATTTACTGTTTTAACCCTTCATCGACTGTCTTTCCCAGTTTACATGATGCTCTTTTACAAAGATAATTGAGACATTTTTTAATTACATTTCCCTCTGTCCTCTGCCACCACAGAAGGTAAGAATATTAGATTTCAGATCATAGTCCTGGCTCCTTAAGCCTTTTGAAGACTGAGGATATTAAAATGTTATGCAAACTAGTTGCCCTTTAAATGTATCTTTAAGAAAATAAAATAAAAAAAAAAAAAAACAACATCTCACTGAAGAATGATTCAAAACAAAACAAAAAAAAACAACAACATCTCACTGAAGAATGATCGAGTTGACATTTCATCTTCGGCACATGCTGTCCAGGCACAGGTCTCAAAGAAAAGCTCAAATGATAAAGAGTGGCTCCAACATCCATAAATTTGTGATGCTTCCCCAAATTACTATACTAAAGGGATTTCTTGCCTTAAAATTTAACTGCCTTTCAGTGTGGGCAGAGCATCACCCCTCCCAGCTGTGGACTCCCCATGCCCTGGAGCACTCTTCCTGGAAAGCACAAATCCCTCATGAGCGCCAGCACTTTGGGGCAGATGTTGATGGTGACACTTGGCCTCAAGAGGAGCTGTGGGCTTGCTCTCTCTTCTCTTTCACTTCAGCTGATGGCCAAGACTTCTGTATGTTCATTATTTATGAATAACCTTTTGAGCACACAGCGCCCTCCCTGATACAACACAAACTCGAAAAACAAAACACCTCACCAAGGAGAAAACATTGATTAGCTTGTATTGCCTGGATCAGCTTCAAGATCCTTTTGCACATAAAATGAGAATGATTTCTTAAACTGAGAGCATTTAACTGGAGAAAGGATTCTCACTTCAGTAAATCTCCATCTATAAAAAAGCATGATCCATCTGGATAGCAAGAAAACAAATTACATGCACTGTAATACAGAGGAAAGAAACTACAGTGCTTCCAGATGCATATTACAGGAAAATACTTAAATAGCAACCCTGGAAGGAGCCATCATGGTTGAAGTAAATAAGAAATCTCTGTTGATGTGAACCCAGAAATAAAGCAGAGAAGGAAAGGACTTCAATATAAAAAGTCATCAAAGAAGTTATGTGTCTGCCCTGATCATGCTTCCAGAAAGTTTCTGGATCATCTGTCCACGCAATTTTCCTGTTTTCAAATTTAAATTCTGTAGCACAACAGCTATTAGACAGGAAGAGATGGACAGCCAAAACAGGATGCATCCTTCTCAGGCCAGGACAAGAAACATCTCCTTAAAATACTGACTGTCTCAGTGCACTTTAACTGGCACACATAAGCAGATAAATATACCATGAGAAAAAGCACTGGGATGAGACTTCCTCAGCCTCAGAGCTGGGATCCCTGCACACACCAATTCCCCCATTATCTCATGGGGTTCAAGATATCTTGATTATCAAGGGTTCTTGATAGTCACCATGAGGTCATGTGTTGGAGTGTTTTGATTCCCTAGGTAAAAGATATTATTAGAGATCAAGAGTGTTCTTCCACAAGCTGCCATGTCCAGACAGTCATGGAGTATGTATGGTGAAGGTTAATGTTAGTTCATATCATCGGTCTTCCTGGAGCAGCTCTGAGAACTGTTTGTATGAAGCCTGAGAGCTTCCAGGTGTCACTGCCAAAGTCCTGATGTCGTCACACAGCTGGAGCCTTCTTACTGAGGGCTACCATGCACCCTCGGACCCTTGAGGCTGCAAGCCCTCTAATATACAGCCGATACCCTCCAGTCCTGTTCTTTGTGGCATTGTCCTTTACCCAACTGCCTTTTTGGTTTTGTAGCCGTTTTAAGTTTTCCAAAAACTTGGAGTACTTCTTCATACGAATGATTGCGCCCTAGCTCCCAGCAGAGCCAGTTTCCCTGCCCCCAGCTAGGTTAATGGGCTCTGGCTGGGGGCCATTTTGGTGGGGTGCAAGGAAGCACCCCCCTCGGGTCGCAATCCAGTGGAGAACACGTTGTCCTGATATTATGAAGTTGTGCATGGCACAGCACAGAGGGTCCTGCAACTCAAATTTCAGCTGCAATTCAAATCACAAGTAAAATTAACATATTTTTCAAGGGGAACCAGTGACACACAAGCCCTGTCTGCACTATAGCAAATTCCACTTTCCTTGGCTATTATTCCTCCTGCCCCCTGGCAATCACAGCCCCATCCAAGTGATCATCAGCAAGAGGAAATCTTCATATCAGGGACCTCTGAGGGGCAATGTGGGGACACGTTGTGATGCTCAAGAAACTTGCTTCCATGCCGAATGGCAGTTTTGTAGCAGGTTCAGATTCTCACTGGTCTGTAGCAGATTCAGCAGCAGTGTTAGAACCGAAAGATAAAGACTTTTAACTCAGCTTTCTTGCTTGTTTCCAGAAATTTTCACTGGTGGCAAGTACTAGGAGAGGGAGATGCTGGTTCCCTGCAGGGGCAGGTGATACCTGCTAGTTTAGGACGGTTTCCATTAGCATACAGGGCCAGGAAAATGTCAAACGAGAAAGGAGAAGAGGAATGGCCTCAGATGCACTTGCTGAACTGCTCTGGTAGGAAAAGCATTTACTTCATTCCGTTGCTTGTCACAGCTTTTTTGTGATGGTGCCATACACAAATATGCACTTAGAGACAATTTTTGCACACTCTTGCAGGCCCTTCGCCTCGGGTACAGGAGCCTGGACTTGGTGTAGGCATGCGATGGGAGTAAACAGAGTTTCATCCAAGAACTTTTTACTGTGTTTTAAGTTTGCAAAGAGCTTCACATGAAAGCCTACATTGTTTCGAAGTGCTAGACATTTTCCTTCTCTAAAGTTTCTAAAGGGAACTTCTGCTGGGTTTTGGATTCAGGTCTTGTCGGTTTCCTGGCTGCCAAAATGACTTTTGTGAGGCAGATAAAACTTGGAATAGATCTGGTTCAACCTTTGCAGCCAGCTCCTACGCCTATGAAGTTTCTGAAACAAAACCCAGAGTCTCTGTGGGAAGAAAAAAAAAAAAAAAACCCACCCAGCTCCTGCACTCTGAATTGTCGTTCAGTTCACAGTCAGGTTTTCTAGTTTGGATTCCTCACAGCCCCTAAAATCAGCCAGTGAAATCCCCTTTTAAACTGGTCACTGCTTTAATTCTTTTTTCCCCTTTCGAGGTGCAAGCGCCTGGAAGCAGCGGAGCGGCGTGTGCATTGCGGGTCTCCAGCAAAGGAAGGAGGCGGGTGGGAGCCAGTCGAGGGGGTGAGAGCCACCCTCCCACCGCTTTGTCCATTCAGGTACAGGGCACCCGATGTGCCGCTAAGAAGCGGCCTCAAAATTCACCTCGTATCATAGGGTAGGAAAAAAAGAAAAAAGAAAAGGAAAGGAA
>NW_008593891.1:0-4793 GCF_000691845.1 Merops nubicus | reverse complement strand
GGTTCAAACCCCAGCATTTCAACAGCAGAGGCTGCAGACCAGCTGTGTGCAGAAGTGCAAGTACAGTGCAAAAGTGTATCACACAGCATGCGAGAAAGCAGAGTCAGATGCAGCTTTGCAGCAGCAGAACTAATATATGTCAGGAAGAAGGATCTCATAGTGTTACTTAATGTTATAAGATTTTATGGGGTAGCTTTCCAACTACAGGTGGTATTGTTGTATGATAATGTGAAGATTTTATTTATTGTGTGAAACTAGAACTGTTCTTTCAGCATTTTAACCTTTCTATGCTTATCTATACAATCTCTGCTTATGCTATGTGCCATAAGAGATTAACACTTAAATTTGCCATAAGTACATTGGTAATGGAAATAGAAAAAAACTGACAAAGGTATCTCTATTAAAATCATGCCAGTCACACATAAATCTCTTATGGATGTGCATCTTCACTGGCTATTTCCTTACCTTTGCGTATGATTCATTATAAAGCAGAACAGGAATTATATGATTGTTAAGATAGAAGTGGAAAGAAAAGAAGAACATTAGAAAAAGTCATACATTCTTATTAATATATATTATGTGCTACAATGAAATCATTTTTACCTAAGTATAAAATTACCTGGTTAATAGATTTATGAACGGTAAGAAGAGATGGAAAATAATTTGTCTGTTGAAAACTGTGAGCGGGATAGGACTTGATAAAAATATTCTTTATACTGAAATGTATCAAACATTAAAATATTTTGTAGCAACTTAACCTGTATTTATTTTATCAGATATTGAATATCTATTTAATTACATAAAATCTGAGGTATCAGCACACTTTATTACCAGAAATACAATCACCATGTCATACAATCTGCTGTAAGTTTTACTTCACTTGCTCTTAAATGCATGTCTCACAGTCTGGGTCTCAATAAATCAAACGCAGCAATTTCAAGCACACCTTAGAAAACTTTTTTTTCCCCCGTACAGACTTTTTTTACCCCTACGCTAGGAACCAGCACTAGGACTTATATATTGTTGGGATTTTTTAATGCAACCTGAAATTCCAGATTTTAATATACAATGATAGATTAACATATAAAGAACTTTTTTTTTTTTTTAAGGGGTAATTTGCCCTCATAAGCGTGGCTAATCTTTATTTGTTTTTTTGGGGTTGTTTGGGTTTTTTTTATATATTGCTTCATGGTGTAAACGGCCACAAACTGTCTGAATTAAAATCATGAATCATAGAATAGTTTGGATGGGAAGGGACCTTTAAAGATCATCTAGTCCTATTCCCCTACCATTGACAGGGATATCTTCTGGGAGATCAGGTTGCTCAAAGCCACATCCAACCTGACCTTGAACACTTCCAATGATAGGGCATCCAGAGCTTCCCTGGGCAACCTGTTCTAGTGTCTCACCACCCTCACTGTAAAAAATTCTTCCTTATGTCAAACCTAAATGTATGCTCTTTCAATTTGATAAAGTCATAAATAATAATAAACCTTCCTTAGATCTAGATTATTCCCAACTGTATACTACATAGTTTAACACTATTCTCCAAAGTCTCTGGTACTAACCACTGGCAGTGACAGAATATTGGAACAGATGTTCAACTTTTTTTTGCCCAGCATGGTGTTTCCTATACTCCCAGTTTCATTTTCAGACTTCAGAAATAGGTGGGCTTACTTGGGTCTCCTTTAAGATTATTTTTTTTTCTTCATTATTTTAGAATCATTCTTCTTTCAGCATTGTAGAACTTCAGTGCATTTTGAAATGAGTTTCCTGTCTTTTTTTTGTTCTTCTCTTTTTGGTTCCTTTACTTCTCTGATGGTGATCTCCTTTTTTTCCACATATACTTGTCAAACACTTTCTCCCATTAGATTTGCTGGAATTCCTTCTGTGTGGAAATACACCTGTCTCATACCTCTGCTCACAGAATGGGATCTTTTTGCTGGAAACTGTATGAGTTTATGATGTAGACTGAGACCAACTCTTGTCACTCACTGACAAAAAGTACTTCTGCAACATAATTGGAGTCGCTTTTTTTAAAAAGTGTTTTTCAGAAGGCAGTGCTTAGGAATTTTATTTTGGGGAATGGTATAATTTATGGAGGAAATTAAATGCTGCTTATCCTCCAGCACGCATTTGTGCACAGATATGTGGTAGAGATTGCTTCCTGGCAGTGGACTTTTCAAGGAATTTACCTTGGAAAAATTAAGAATTCTAGTAGACTTGTGGGTAAAAATCTCTGTCCTTTGTATAGGTTAAAGGATAAAAGATGACAGAACTAGAGACAAAACTGTGTTCTTTCTCTGCCATAAGACAGTATTAAAAAAAACCAGCTTTCCCAGAGTGTATTTCCAAATGGTCATAATATTGTTAAATGCTGCATGTATTTTCATGCAGGTGGCCAGAGGCATATTCTTGATGCAAGCCCATCCTTGCGCTTAATTTAAAATTTCTGGTCTGAAAGTGTGGCTATATTAAAATAGTTCAAAGTGTATGCTATCAAACGTAATTAGTGTCAGGAAATATACATATTTTTCTCCAGTCATTTTCAAAAATGGTCAAAGTATATCAACTGAATTTTATAAAAATTGCAGTCAGAAATTTCGTGATGTAGAAATTTCTACCTCAAGTCCTTGAAGCTCAATATTGCATAATCAAAGTGGAAATATAATAAATAAAAATAGTAAATGTAAGAATTATAAATAGAAAGTGGTAGAAAATTTGGCAAATTTACAAATATAGTAATAAACTCTTGGCCCAACTGTAGACCTGTAACACCAGAATGTGAATTTGTTTCTTAAGTTTAAAGATACTCCCATTTTGTTGTTGTGAGCTTTTATTAGCAGCCTATAGCTAGTCTATTGTTAGGCATGTTCTGACAAAAGAGTGTGGATACTGCAGTGAAGTGTACATGCTCTTCAGGTGTAGAATAAAGTATTTACTATTTCCATATTTAGATACAGGACAATTTTTCAATGACATGTCTTGTAATTGTTTAATCAGAAAGGTTATATAAAATAGTTTTAGCAGTAGGGGGGTTTCTGATTAACTGATAATGGAGTGAACCCATATCAGAGACTATTTTTATCATTTTGCCTTTATTACAAAATATTAGCCTGAACTTCTTCAAGAAACATATCCAAGTTTTTAAGTCTGATAGTTATGCATAGTACAGAAACACTGTAAGAAATAGCAGTATTAGCCTTCCCATACTGTCTTACCAATTTGTTTCATCCCTGTTTAAGATTGTTCCAAGTATTAGAAAATTGACCGGTACCTGAGGGTATGGAGCACTTGCAGCATAAAAGGTGTTTAGGCTCTTCACTAACAGACTATATATATTTTGACATACTGTAACCCAATAGCAGGATTAGATAGGTCAGCCTTTAATCATGATTGATGTTTTATTTATATTGTATTTTTAAAAACAAAGTTGTTTAAGAGTTTAGCTATGCACTTTGAAGCATATTCAAAAACACTTCCCTGTAAAATAATCTATTACCTTTCCTATTAAAAAAAAAAAAAAGCCCAGTGTTGTAAACTTGCTTGATAAGCAGATAAGCTTCATCTATTTGCAAGAGGAATAAAAGTGAAAGATTAATTTTGAGATTTTTTTAATTATTAAAAACCTGAAATATTTACTATAATAACAACTGGTCTTGCTTATGGAAATTTTAGTATCATTTCTCTTGATTTTTTTACATTTGACTTTCATGTATGTATAGGCAAGATTCTAATACAATTGTATATTCAATAAGAAAAAGTGCATTTGAATAAAAACATGCAATCTAATATGTTCTGTGGTTGGTAAAGAGTGTTGGTAAATCCTTTTGTAAATGAAGAATAGAACTGTATCTACATCTATCGTGTACTGGAAAAGCTGTCAAGTAAGTTGTCTTTCTATTCTTATAAAGAGGGCTGTACTTAAGTAAAAAAAGAGGATAAAACAACTTTTTTTTGCCTAATAGTATCTTATAGAGTATATTACAATGACAAGAAATACATCTACCATCAAAAACTCACCTGATAAACATACTTGATCTCCTAGCGTATAATTCTAAAAGGCTTTGATTTATATTTCTAAATTTTCTAGTAAATCTAAAATAGAAAATATATATATAACCTAAAATATATCTATTTTATCTTTGTGCAAGTCAAATAGTTTATTATGAACAGTGTTAATAAGTCAATTTAAAGCAGTCTTTTCATTAAAGAAAAACAAAAGATGATTCATTTGAGGTAAAAATAACAGAATGGCAAGAAGAAAGGTTCTCAAAGGAGAATATGCAGACTTGTTGAACTTAATAGGAGCAAAAGAAATGACAAAGTATTTTTCTCTACTTACATCAGGGTTTATTGGTGTTTTGTTTTTTTTTTTTTTTTCCCATCATCTCTGTCTAGAAAGTAGCAGGAATATAGCTGCATTCAGATTTTCCAAAGAAATTGAAGACTTTGTTCATATTTGTTTGGAAATTAAAGGACTCTAAATTTCTTTGTATACATTGGCATAAATAGAGGAGTTGATCCCAGGGCAGCGTGTCAGTGTGCTAACTAAGGTACAAGTGTAGATGGCATGTACATCAGACCACTTCTGCTCACAGGCTTTCGGAGTCTGGAAGCTGAATCTGATCTGAGCCTCTCTGGTTGTCAGAGCTCTTTTAGGAATATAGCATTTATCCCAGAGTTGGTTCTAAAAAATTGCTTCCATACATTTTCATATTTTCTGGGCAAGAACCTTTGGAAATGTTTGCAACTTGTTCATCACAAATGTGTTGCGCAGGGAGCCCCAGAAT
>NW_008593890.1:0-7934 GCF_000691845.1 Merops nubicus | reverse complement strand
GGGGCCGGGGAGACACACAGCCCCTTCCCCCGGGCTCCCGCAGGAACAGCACCCTCCAGCCAAAACCAAACACTTCCCGCCACGGGCTCCTGTGACACCCTAGCTGTGGAGAAACCCCTTTATTGCCTCCGGGAGCTGCACATTGAAGGCACAGGAGTACATGTCCCCAGCAGCTTTCGAGGGGCTGCAAGGGCGCTGCATGGGTATAAAGAGCTCCTCCCACTGTTGCTACGGTACAAAGGAGCCAGAGCTGAAGTTTAGGTTATTGCCTGCTAGCTGGGAAAATGAGCCCAGGGCGGGGTAGAGGACATGCCAGCAGGACAGGGGCAGCCACCATTCGAACCCCCAGGTACCTGTGCCCAGGAGCTTGAAGTGCCGGCCCTGCAGCCACTGCTGCCCAAGTTAAACCAAAGCTCCCGTGCTTCCTACACCCACATGCTGCAGTCCCTCAAGAGCAGCATTGTCCCTTAACAGCTGCCACTGGGCAACAGGCCAGGACCTTCTTCCCCACTCTGGTAGATGCCATCACCATTACCAAGCCCAAGAGGAAAATGATAGCAGGTGTTTGGTCAAAGTGTCAAGCAGTTTCTTTCCCTTACTCCACGTTTCATTGTATTCACTTCACAGTTGGGGACAACATGAGAAAATTTGGAATGAAGCACAAAGAGGCAATGCCTCTTTGAGAGTGTGATGGAACTGCAGGGCCTTAGTACAAGATCCACTTTACTCATTTGTTTAAAACAACACAGTAAAAAACCAATTGGCTAGCATGCAACATTACGTAATTAACAAAAAAGTATGGTTGTGGGCCCTGGGTCATTGTTTTTCTCTCCCCTAGTCTTTCCTGTAAGCACAGCACATACACAGCAGTGGGAAGTGGTATAGGCTAGAACCAAAGCAGGACACCAGCTGGTGTCCAGGATGTTCAGAACCTTAAGAGAGAGAAGGCTTATGATAATTTGTCAGTGCCCTGCTTCAGTCAGCTGCACAGAAGTAACACGAACCAGTTTAGGTCCTTTAATCTGTCCAAGACAGGGTGCTGAAGCACAAATGATAAAACATTCTGCATTTTTACAGCAAAAATGCTACAGAAGTTTATAGGAAAAAAAAATATTTTTGTACATGGGTAAAACATTATAAATTCAAGACAACTCACAGACAAGGGTTAAATTCCCACATCTATCGCTCATTTTTTTAAAAAAGTTCGTTTGAACAGGCAAGCAGTCAAAAAGGCTTGCGTTCTCTTCCTTGAAATGAAAATTGTATCTTCCAAGTGGCTCACAGTACTGCTTTGCATCTTGGAATGTCCTCCGAAGGCTCCGCCAAGATCAAAGGAGAATAAAAACCCCCGGAGTCCTTTCAGATAGTCTCGGAGAGCAGAAGAGAAAGGAAAGGGGAAGTTTATTCAAACTTTATCTTCTTCCCTTGTGGCTTGTGATCTCCTCCTCCTCTGCCTCCTCGGAAGCCACCTCCTCCTCTACCTAGAAAGAAAATTATTATAAGAAGCAGAGTTACAGAGTACCTTGGCACATACACCGTTGTCCCTCCAAACCCAACCTGGTGCAGGACAGAAAGAAATTGACATCAACTGCTCTGTGGTGGCACCACACTATTAGCCCAAGAACAGCTTCAAGTTAAATTCTGAGCACTTCCCCTAAGAACAGCAGCATTTGCTTCTTCCTACCTCCAAATCCTCCTCTGCCGCCACCACCACCACCTCTGCCACCAAATCCGCCTCTTCCTCCTCGGCCTCCTCCTCGGCCTCCTCCTCTGCCACCACGGCCACCAAATCCACCGCCACGTTGAAATTCACCCTTTGGCTTGGCAAAATCAAGGATCACTTTGTTTCCATCTATCTCTCCATCCTCCATGGCTTCTTTAGCTGCTTTGGCATCTTCTGGGGAGCTGAAGTCCACAAACCCAAACCTAGGAAACACGTTGAAAAACAGTCAAAACTCTGCAAGCTGCCACCTAGAGGTGGCCAACAGCAAACCCTTTGGAAACACACCCCTGCACTTCTGCAGCCACACAGGGACCAGAACCCCTGTAGAAGAGCAGTGGCTTTCACAGTCGGTGGAGCCCCACTGTGATTTTGCCAGTACTGAACAGTTAATATTCTTCTCGTGCGAATCCATAGGCTGCCACGGATTTGTTGGCAGGAAGGAGCTCATTGAGAAGTGAGCATGCACTGCCCTCTACAAACAGACCCAAAGCTCTAAGCTTGTTCTCTGGTTCCATGAGATTTACCACCTCTGAAGAATCACCCCACGCTGCCTACACCAGTTAAAGCACGGCTCTTAGTAGCAACTGCACTAATCCCAGGTGATGTTTAACATACCCTTTAGATGATCCAGTGTCTCTGTCTGTGACTATCCTAGCACTTACAGAGCCTTCAAATGATTCTCTTAGCGTCTCCTCTGTGGTGTCCTCAGAAAGGCCTCTGACAAACAATGTTTTGCTTTGTTCTACAGAAAGAGAAAACATTCAGAGATCATTAAGCCTGAGTAATGCAACCATCCATTTCTTAACGGCACATCCAGCCTGCACTGCTGGCTACCCTAACAGCTCACAGGGTGAAGAGGTTTGTTTCTGAAGTAAAAGCTCATACACTTAAAGTCCCTGAAAACTTTTTCAGGAACCTGACATCAAAGTATCTCCATCAGCCAACTTTGTAGTCTTGAAATAATTATTTTTCAATTTTTAATTAAAAAAAGAGCTTGCATTTTATCAATAGGGATACTAACTGGACAGACATTGCTGGATCAGCACTTGACTATCTAGAGGACTTCGGCAATAGTTTCATCAGCATTTCAGATAATCAGTCATCATCTCCAGCATGCTTGCTTATGGTGGGAGTCTTTCACTCCACAGGCACGTTATTTTTAAAAAGCAGCCCAAGGTTTGCCTGAATGGCAAACTCCTGTCACAGCTGTCTCCAGATCAAATGATCAAACGTGAACACTTACGATTAAACCCTCCTCTCGCGTTCATGTTGCCCTTCTGCCACCCCGGTGAACTGAACTCCAGCCTGATTGCTCTGCCCTCAATCTCTGTGTTGTTACAGGAATTCAATGCCTCCTTGGCATCCTCCGCTGTGGGAAACTCTACAAACGCGTACCTATTTGCAGAGGAAGATTTTGGTTAGCCTTTGAGCACAAAGAATCCATGGAGTCAAGTCACTTCCAATGCCGAGTCAGAAGAAAGGCACAACATACCCTTTTGGCCTGCCCTGGTTTGTCTGTGGCATCTTGATGGAGGAAGCTTTCTTGAACAGTTCTTGGAGAGTCTCTTCTGAAGCAGCATACGAGAGATTGTTGACAATCAGGGTCTTTGACTCCCTTTCTCCACCTCCTGAGGAGAAAACAGTGTTGTAAGTGCAGATCTGGAGGACAGCTCTCTTCCTGTAGCCACAAGGACCTTCTCTAGGGTGAAAACAGCTGTTGCCCCCTCCTCACTTCGAGGTGAGGCACAAGGTGCAGTGCAACACTGCTTTGATCACCTAGACTAATTTTCCCTCTTTGTCCAAAACATGGAGTAAACATATGGAATGTATAGGATGTAGGGTACAATTCTGGCAAAAGGTCCCTTTCCCAACATCTCAGTTCTTCCTGCAGTGCTTCAAGTTCCTCTATTCCTAACAAACTTCTGAAACAAGGGGAATTAAATCTCAAATATCATTTGTATGCAAGTCATTGGTCTGGAAAAGTACCTTTCTGATAGTCTTGATGGCTCTTCTCACCAGTGAAGTCAATGACCATGGCACGACCATCAATCTCCGTGCCCCGCTTCTCTTCCAGGGCTTTGTTTGCGTCAGCTTCTGTTTTAAATTCAATGTAGGCCATCCTACAGCACAAAAATAACCCAACAAACCATAAGCAAATGCCTCCTTCCAAGAGCAACTAAGTTCATGAACGGTGGAGGGAGAGAAGATGTGCAAGAAAAAGGAGCAGTCCTCTAAGGTACATACCCTTTGCTGTTCCCCTCCTTGTTCATTACTAGTCGGATTTCTAGTGCGTTTTCAAACACATCCCTCAGCTCTTCCTCGGTTAGGCGGTAGGGCAGATTCTTCACAAACAGGGTTCTAGCATCTCGCTCTGCAAGCGCAGCAAAGTTACCTTCACATTACCAGCTAAAACACCTCTCTCGCTGACACTGCCACCTCAGTGACAATAAGCGAGTTCATCCAGCAGAAAATATACCCCAAAAAGCATTCGTATTTGCAGAAACTGAAAAAGCAACTGTTATGACAGTTAATTATGCTGCCACTGTACTTCTCTCGAGGCCATCAAGTTCAGAAAACGGGTTCTAAAGCTTCAGGAAGAGCCACATGTCTCCTCAGTGCCCCCCAACATGCACAATTTCTTGGGATCATATTTCCAGATATTCCAGTTTGAACCAGCATATCCGTAGCATTTCTGAAACTTTATGATGTAGAGCCCAAAACAGGGCTCTGCCTTCAAAGTGCAGAGCAGCAGCCACCAGTAACACCACAAACCTGCCCATGACAACTTTTCTTTGACATGCTCAGAGTTACGGGCCATACCTTTCTTATTTTCTTTCATCGTTTCCTTGCTCTTTGCTTTTTCCAGTTTGATTTCCATACCCATTAACTTCTTTCCATTCAGTTGGAGAGCTTTATCCAGATCTTCAGCAGATGAGAAGTCTACATAGCCAAACCGCCTGAAAGAAGAGTAACCATACCACTATCTAAGCTCACCTATCTCTAGCAGCATAGAACACCGACAGAAATCCAGAATCAGAGAGGTGCCCACTGGTCAAGTTAGACTGTTGCAGTTACACCTCTCCCAACAAATTACTGCCAATTAAAAGAAACGTGCAGCAAAATTCTACTGACAAACTCACTTGGAAGCACCAATTCTAACATCTAAGGCTTCAATATTCTTCTTCCCAAAGAATTCTCTGATGCCAGTCTTTAGTTCTTCATATTCCTTGGTGGCGACCAAATTTCCCACAAAGACAGAGAAAGCTGAAGTGGGACCTTTTAAATGAAAATACAAATTTTTTTTTAAGACCTTTTTTTTTCAGTACTGGAAGTCAGACTCAAGATAACTTTAGCACATCAGTTTCTGCTCAAAAGTGACATCATACTTCAGTATTAAGTCCCTTATTATCATCATTTGTGCTGTACAAAAACCCCAAACACCCACTCTGCACCCTGTCTCTTCACAACTGTGTCCCACCCAAGAGCCCAGTAACAGTCCATCACACAAGCAATGTTTGCTCTGCACACACCACCTACCATCTGCTTTCTTTTTCTTGGCCTCTGGTGCACTTTTATTGGCCATTTCTTTCTTCCTCTTCCCAGGTGCTTCCTTGACAGGTTCTGCGATAAAGAAACAACAACACTGAGATAAAAGTACAAAACAACTTTTCCTATACTGGATCAATAGAGGAGCATTAACTGCTATACCAGCCATACACGAGACTTTTTCTTGTCACTACAGCAACTGCTTCTCAGCCCAAAAGACCATGGTATGACAAAAAAAATTTTACACTGGGGTCTTTCCTGTAATTAGAGGCCCACAGTCTCAAGAAGATTTAAACTCACTTTCATCCTCACTTTCCTCCTCAGCATCTTCTTCATCCTCCTCCTCCTCTTCATCCTCTTCATCCTCATCATCCTCATCTTCTTCATCTTCCTCATCTTCAGAGTCTGCCTTGGCTTTCACTGGTGCTGCCTTTGCTGGAGTAGGTTTCTTCACCTGAACAGGGGTTGTGTCCATAGCTTCATCTTCAGACTCTGAAACAAGTTAAGCAGATTTCAAACACATTCAAGATTAAGCCCCTTTTGAAACAAAGAAAATATTCTGTGAAGCAAGAGAGTGGTTTTCATGCCTTAAGTTTCTATTCTCAGGAAATGAGTTTAGTATCTTTATAATGTTTATAAAAGTAGTCCCTCCCTCAAGCTTAACTGCATTAAAAAAACCAAGGTCTGTTGCCAAAGAGTAAAACATTTTATGCACACATACTCTTACTCTTATTAACCCATTAAACTACCCCTCCGCTAGCACCCTTCTAGTTTAACATCTAACTTATTTATTTTAAAGAGTCACGAAAAGTTTTCCTAAATTCCACATACCATCATCTTCCTCTTCATCATCATCATCCTCATCCTCCTCCTCCTCCTCCTCATCTTCAGATTCTTGCTTTGCTGGCACAACTACAGGCTTTTTGGCTGGTACTGCTGCAGGTTTTTTGGCTGCAGGCTTCACAGGCATCGGTGGTTCCTCTTCCTCATCTGCACCAACAGCACAGCAAGTGTTTACCTGTACCATTCGGCCTTCAAACTTTCCCAGTAAGTACTTGGTTTCACAGATTTTGAGAAAGTTTGGAAAAGAAAATCAGGCAACTACAAGATGCTTCACATGCTGCATGTAATGCAGTTGCAGCCCAAGTTGTCCTCCAAAATTCACCAGTTCCCCACCTTTTAAACAATGAACCCCCCCTCTCACACATCTTGTATCATTCTCAACTTTCAACTCTAAAAGTACTCAATCAAGTTCAGTGACTTGACAGGACCAGCTTTAGAAGAAGTTCTTCACCATGAGAGTGGTGAGACCCTGGAATGGGTTGCCCAGGGTGGTGGTTGAGGCCCCATCCCTGGGGATCTTTAAGGCCAGGCTGGATGAGGCTCTGGGCAGCCTGATCTAGTGGGAGGTGTCCCTGCTCATGGCAGAGGGGTTGGAACTGGGTGATCCTTGTGGTCCCTTCCAACCCTGACAGATTCTGATCTGTTTTAGCAGAGAACTTTAGAGCCCTAATGGCTCAATGGTTGGACTTGATGATCTTGAAGGTCCCTTCCAACCTAAAGGATTCCATGATTCTAAGAACACATTTCAAAATCAACTTACCAGAATCTTCTTCATCTTCCTCCTCCTCCTCTTCATCATCATCGTCATCTTCCTCATCATCTTCATCTTCCTCCTCACTCTCCTCCTTCTTGGCGTTCTTCCCATTCTTTGCTCCTTTGGTTAGGACAGCAGCCTTTTTAGGTGATGGAGCAACTGCCTTTTTAGCGGGAGTAGCCACAGCCTTCTTGGCAGGTGTGACCACCTTTTTTGCAGGGGTAGGGGCCTTCTTTGCAGGGGTAGCCGCCTTCTTGGCCGGCGTAACCGCTGCTTTTTGTGGCTTCTTCTGAGGGATCATCTGAAATACACAGTAGTGCAAGATTCTCACACTGGCTCTTTCAACTACTATCTCAGACAAATACAGAGCAATGGCAATCTAAAGCACATCCTTCTGGCAGACTTAGTTTCTGCATAATGACCTTAACCACCTATTGTGATAAATTACTGCAGCTTAAGATGAGCTTCTACATGTTTTTAGCAGGCTACTTAGGGAACATTAAAGCATCCCCAAATTCCCTGATCCTGAAGCAAGACCAGTGCCCTTGAAATTTTTCAGTCTTGCCTATTATTTGCATGCAATAAATCACTTATTGCTGATGCCCTAATAGAGCATTAATCATCCACTCGCTCATTAGTAGCTGCACAGCTTACAGATCCCAGGAGTCCTTCCAAAGGCCATAAGGCTTAGAAGCTAAGCTAGGTTTCCACACATTGCTTTTCTCTTGTGAAATCCAGCCTATTTAGCCACAGTTAAGTGGCAGATTGACTATTCCTGTCGACTCTCTGTCCCAGACTATGTGCCCTCCAACCCTCATGACTTTGGTAACATGTATCCTTTGGGCTTCATTTCCAGATCCATCACCTCCTCTCCGCTGCTCTCTTCTAGCTCAGAGGACTCTTCTTCCTCACTTTCCTCGACCTTTTTTGGGGGAGGAGCCGCTTTTTTCTGTTTCATCTGATTCTTGGGAGTCTGAAAGAGAGCGAGTGGACAGTCGGGCGGCGTTCAGGTCTCTGCCGGGCAGGGCCCAGCAGGGTCGCGGCCCGCGGCCCCCCAACCCCCCCGCC
>NW_008593889.1:17056-19201 GCF_000691845.1 Merops nubicus | reverse complement strand
GCCGGCCCAGGGCTGAATCAAGAAACAGCCCTCAAGCACAACCCCTCGGTCAAGTGCTTGGGCAAAGGCAGATGAAGACAAGAATGTTTGGCACTGGCCTGGGTATGCTCCCCAGCAAGCCTCAGTGGCACAGCAATTAGGAAACTCCCCTGGAATGCAGCCATTCCCCACTGGCTTGCTCGGGCAGCTTCCTGATCAGAGGTTTCTGTGAAATCCACTCCCACTTCTCCTCCCACACTGCTAAGGAAGCCTCTGCACCTTGAGCCGGGCTGTAACTTCCTCCAGGCAAAGGTCATCCATAATTACACAGAGGGATGCAGAGCAGAGGAACAAATAACCTATCTCAAGGATTTCAGCCTTGGAGCGAGCAGGGGTGGAAGCATCCTTATCATGATATGCCTGTTGACACCTCTCAGAAGAAAAAGGTAGTTCCATCCATGATGTCATGCTACTTCAGAGATAATTAACAACAAAAATACTAATTCCTTAAATGTCATGCTGCTGCTCATTTCTTCCTCTACTCTTCATGCAAAGCAAACATGAGTCAGTGGAGGATATCTGCTCCTACCTCCTCTGCACTGTCATGGCACGTTTCCAGACTGCAGGGTAAGGCCTTTAAGGGCTACCCCATCTGTGATGAAACATGGCGCTGGTGGTTTCTATAAGGATCTACAAACTGCCAGCCATCGCTCTGGGCCATTCATTCTTTCATCATTTTCCCCTACCTGCCAGCAACCTGCTATGGAAGACGTGAGATTGGACGTTAGACAAACAACTCAGTTGAGATGGGGGACAGGGATAGAAAAGGGCACAGTGTTTGGAGAAAACATAGAATAAGCCAAAGGGCTTAGAAGTTCAGAGTCACTTCCCCCTTTCCTGTGCATGTTCATCTGTCAGACTTATCTTTCACCTCTCTCTTTCATCTAAAGCATATTTGCAGCTTTGACCCAACATTTCCATGTTTCCCTCTCTTCCTGAGAAGGTGCATAGTGGTAGGGGGTCCAGAACAATAAAATGTGGCTGTTTCTTTATTCATGTGCCAGTAAACAAATTCACAGACAGAATTTAGCATGCATTATATAATGACATTCAACCAGAATTTGTATCTGATATGGATTTGGTACAGTTCTTCCAACACTGGGAAGATTTTTTAGAATCTGTCAGCCAACTTAATTTAAAAGTTCTGGATCTACTTAAAAAGCAAGCTTTCTAAAGTGTAAATATGGCTCTTATTAAAGTCAGTTTTTAGCAACAACACCAAAGGAACTTATTGCATTTAAATGCTGAATGCGCCAGAGGCTCACATATGGATCATGAAGAGTGTGTGCATAGTAGAGCCCATGTATGCAGCTGGCAATGCCAAGGTGGTGACTTACAGCTAATTCTGCAAGGCTGAGACAGTAGCAGTCACAGCTACAACGCAACGCAAACTGCACTACAAACTTCTGCAATTCACTCTCAAACAAGTGAGCAGAAACACCTAGGGAATGTAAGGGTGGGATCCATCTCATCCACCTTGACATACCTACATCAATGGAGTCTAGAGAGTGATTCATCTGACTAAAAGTAGGTATCTGCTTCAAAATAAGTTGACTCACTTTCTGGACAATATTGACTGTTTTGACTAGATCCCCATTGACCATGACTCCAGGCCTATCAGCTGCCTCTACCCACTCTAAAACAGGAGAGAAATTCAATGAGTTTGACTAAAGTCTAGGGATATTCCAGGACATGATCAAGTAAACTAGTAGCTAATATAGACTATCTTCCAGGTCTTATTATAGAAAAACTATTGATGATCCTACAGAGACATCACTACAGCATAAATCATACTGACATAATGTGTCCAAACCAGGCATTAATTAAAAATAAAAATAAAAAGGTAGAAAGGAATGATTTGAGTTTTTAAAATCTTCCATCAGTATAGATCTATTTCCAAGTAAACTAGTAGCTAATATAGACTATCTTCCAGGTCTTATTATAGAAAAACTATTGATGATCCTACAGAGACATCACTACAGCATAAATCATACTGACATAATGTGTCCAAACCAGGCATTAATTAAAAATAAAAATAAAAAGGTAGAAAGGAATGATTTGAGTTTTTAAAATCTTCCATCAGTATAGATCTATTTCTTTTTTTTT
>NW_008593889.1:0-16946 GCF_000691845.1 Merops nubicus | reverse complement strand
ATAAAAAATTATGAATATTCATCAGGAACCAACTATTTTATGTAATCAAAGCCCTGGCACATTAGGAAGCTTGTACGTTTGATAGCTTTACGATAATATCATAGGCTTTAAACTATCACTTATAAAAAGATGAAGATCTTGAAATTTCAAAGCTCTTTAAATAGAAATTATTTTCTTAACTAAGGGAAAAGAGACTCATTAGTTACAGCTTCTTTTGTAGAGGCATATTCTTGTGACCAGCATGTAAGTGATGCTTTTATTATATGCACTGAATATGTTTTGGTTTTTGGATCATAGAACCTCTTCTAAAACAAAACTGAAGAGCCACACAGTTTTTCTTACAAAGCATGATATAATTTAATCCAAGGGTTGAAAGCCCTATCCCCATACATTATGGACATATATGTCCATAATAATTGTGTCCCCTATGACCATACATGTCCAAGAAGAGTCTGGATCACTGGATATTCACCCCAACACACTCTCCTCACATAGGCTTGTACTCTAGCCTCTGTGATCTTAGTGACACTCTGCTGCATTCACAACAGTATGTCAACATCTTGTGCTGGGCAGCCAAAAACAGTACTCCAGAACCAGTCTCCCAAGTGCCAAAGAGAGGGGAATAGTTACTTCCCTAGACCTGCTGGTTAATATCTTGTTAATACAATCCAGGATGAGGCTGACCTTGTTTGCTCCAACTGCCAACTCATGATCAGCATGTCTCAGGGCCCCTTTCTGCAAAGCTGCTCTCTACTCACTTGATCTCCAGCATATGCAAGTGCAACAAGGTTATTCCATGCCCAACACAGGACTTCTAACTTCCATGAGGTTCTTGTCAGCCTGTTCCTCCAGCTTGTCCTAGTCCCTCTGAATAACAGCCAAGCCCTCCAGCAACTGCTCCCCTGCAGGCTGATATCATCCAAAAATTTGTTGATAGTGCAGTCTCTCTCATAGTCCGGATCTTTAACAGTGAAGCCAGCAAAACACATTGGCCCCAGAATCTGTCCCTGAGGGGGGCTGCCACTAGAAACCAGTTGTCGGATGGACTTCGCACTGCCAATCACAACCTGTTCAGCCTGCTAGTTCAGCCAGTTTTCCATCCACTTATGATCTGCTTATCCTGTCCACATCTCACTATTCTGACTGGCAGGATGCTATCAAAGACCCTGGGAAAAGCATGAGTAAAGTCAAGGTAAACAACAGGCACTACTCTTCCTTTGGCCACATAACCGGTCATCTTACCATGATCAACCAATCAGTTAGTCCTTGGTAAATCCATGCTGCCTATTTCTAATCACGTTCTTGCACTTCATGAACCCAGAAGTAGTTTCCAGGAGGAAAAATCTTCCAGAAGATTGAGGTTAGACTGCTTAGCTTATAGTTCCCTAGACCCTCCTCAGCATTCTTGAAGATGGGAATGACATTTGCCTTTTCCTTCTGTTCATCAGGGACCTCCCCAATCACCATAATCTGAAGCAGATGGGCAGCAGACTCACAGTGACATTGGCCAGCTTTCTCAGAACCCTTGGATGCATCCCATCTGCTTCCATGAACTTGTGTATGCCCAACTGGCTTAAGTGTTCAGTGTTTTTCTACTGTGGCTACCACTTCACTCCCTCAGACTCTGCTGTTAGCCTCAGGACTGAAGATAAATTTTGCCAATTAAAAAAAGCAAAGCAAGACAAAACAGTAAAAACCAGAATAGGCACGGAACACCTCACCTTTCTCCATGCCACCTTTTTCCTGCCACATAGAGTACTTGGTCCACATCTTCTGTAGGCTGCCTTTTTGTTGAAAATATACTTAATAAAGCCCATCACATCCCTTGCTGTTGCAACACCAGCTAAGATTTGGTTTTCCGTATTCTTTCCCTGCAATGTCTCTATATTCCATGCAAGTAGTTCTGGACTTTTTTGTACTTCCTGCATCCTTGTCTTTTATATTTGAGGTCAGTCAAGAGTGTCGTACTCATCCATACTGATTTTGTACCATATTTGCTCATTTTTCTGTGATTTGGAATGGACCCATTCTGTGTTTTGAGGAGGCCTTCTTGAAGATCAGCTAGCTGTCCGAGGGGCAGCTATGTTTCCCATGTGATCCTGCCCAGCAGATCGACAAAAAAACTGAAATGTGCTCTCCAGAAGTCAAGGCTGGCAATTTCTTTTGTTTTGCTCATTTACCTCAAGATTTTTAACTGTACAATCTCAGAGTTTGGCTGCCCTCAACCTCCACACCCTCAGCCATATTGCTCATGAGTAATAGGTCCAGCAGCACACCTCCCCTCGTTGACTCACCAATAACCCATGTAAAGAAATTCTCACTGAACTTTTTGTCACCTAATCTGTGCTTCAAATTCTGACATGTGTCCGGAACCCAATGTTCCCTAGAATAAGAAACTGTACTTTTACTGTCTTCACAGCAGAAATCTCATTTGGCCTTCATGATATGAATATCCTTAACACCTGCCTCAGGGAATCTCAGGAGAAGGCTCCTCTAATGCAGCCGCAGCGCTAAGGAATACTGTGGCCCTGATGCAAAGGGCTTGTAACATATCCTGAGGAGAAACGTGACAAAAGTGTTAGGAGGTTAGAAACACCACAGTGCCAAGGCTTGTTGTGACAGGTGTTACCTTCATCACCTTTAGCAAGGCTAGGAGTGGACAAGAAGACTAAGGGGACATTCTCAGGTTGTTGATGTCAGCTATGGTTATGTGCAGAGCAGTTCTATCCACTGTTGATAGTTGAGTCCTATCCACTCACCAGTGTCCCAGGAACATGTAATACTCCAATATTCATCATCAGTGCCAAAACTGGGAAAGGTAGCATGCTTGCAGTCACACTATGTACGCTTTTACCAGGTGAAACTGTGGGAGACGACTCCCTGTTGCCATATTACGCTTGCCAATGAACTTCTTTGCTAATCTCATGTACAGCATATTTTAAATGAAAGGACATAAACCACTAATCAGGATAGCATTGTAGGCTATAAATCCTCAGTAAAATAGGCAGCTGCAGACAGCAGTAGTTCTGCTTGAAAAAGCTCCAATTCCCTCTTTTGCACAAGTTTTCTTCACTAGACTGAACGGTCCCACTCACTCCTGAGTTTTGCAGTTCCTGTTCCAGGGCAACTATCTTGCCACTCTGCACAACGCAGATTAGATATCTTAAAATTGCAGATTCTGCTCATGATTGACTACTAGACAGCTTTTTTGAAGCATCACAGCCACGTTTCAGGAATATTTCTTCATCTACATGGTGTATACTCAGTAGCCCTGATGATAACTTTTTCATCAGGGCTCAGATTTTTGTTTTCCTTCAGACTAGAAATCCCATTCCTTTGGAAGCTGGGTTGCTCTTCAAGTTCAGAATGTTCCCTTTGTTCATTTCATCAACAAATATCATACCGTGAATATTAAAGAACGCCAAATTTAGGCTTTGTATCAAGAAGCTGGAGTATAGGCTGTGCCACTGAAAAACACAGCACAAGCTGTTTAAAAACCCTGTTTTTTCTCTTAAACCATGTTAACATCTTTAAGTCTAGGTGCTAACCTTTCCAATTTCCTTCAAACTTCACTTTATGGCTAACTTCAGCTGTAAATAAAAAAAAAAAACAAAACAAAAAAACCACACACTTTATTTTTTTTTAAATTATTTTTTTTACCATGGTAGCATGTAGATTCTCCAATTAGTATGTCACATTTTATTGGGAATTGTAGGTCCCACAGGTAACAAGTAGAGTCTCTACAAAGTATTTGCATTCTTAAGCCAAGCTCCTTTGGTTGTCTGCATGCACAATTTTATACATTAATATGAATATGATATCTTATTGAAGATTTCACAAATACAAAGCTAAGACATTTTTAGATTATAGGCAAGATCACTTGAAATAGGAAAATACAGTATGCGTGCAAACAGTTTGGTGCCAGTTAAAGAATCATGTTTAATATAACAGTGTTTCCATATTTAGTTATTAGCTGTTTCTGAATGTTTTCTAGCATTATAATAAGGTAAAACTTCAATAAACTATTTGGAGAAAAGATAAACAAATTAAAAGCATTTTAAGTGAAATTAAAAATTTTAATGGATTTAACTGTGTGTGAAGCATCAATGACTACATTTAAGAGAAAAACATGATGTTGCCCTCCCAAACCAGTCAGTGATTCTGAAGCATGTGGATCCTTTGATTTGATATGAAATGCTGAACCAGGACCTGGTTTACAAGGAAACTGCAGGTAAGTGAAAGAGAAATTCTGCTGTAAGGCCAAGTGCTTTATGCAGTGTTTTGCAGTTGTGTGAAAAGTACAACAGCTTGCATGTAAGAGTATGGACTTTGTAGACAAAAGCTGAAATTTTTACTTTTAAAAAGAAGGGCAAGTTATGTTGTTTCTTCATTTCCATTCTCAACTTTCCATATTCCCTGCTCTAGTTTACATAATATATATATATAGATTATTTTCTATAATGTCTGTGAGAAAGTTTTATGCTGAAGAATGTTAATTTAGATTAACTTGGACTATTCTGAGCCTGTCCCACGGTCTAAACTGCATGACATTTCTTCTTGCTTCATATGCAGAGGCATTTGATTTGTACCTCTCGCTTTCAAGCGATTCAAGGGTCATACCTGTGCTGGGACTGTAACACACGATGAGCTGTTTTGTTACTCTGCAAAAGCCAAGCCCCTAGTTGTTGTATTTTATTCTGCATTACACTGGGCTCCAGCCCAACCCTCTTCCATAACTGCAGTGGTGAAACATCCACTGTGAGCTGTTAGAAGAGCTACCTCTCCTTTGTTTTGCTGAAGCATAGCATAGGTTTTATATGACTGACTTGGGGAAGGAGAGGGTTTATAACCGAAAATCAATGTTAAAGTCTGTATTTATTTTTCAGTTGCTTAACTTTACTGTTTATAGCATAAAATTATAATTTGTGATTAATTGCAATTTCAGTCTTCCTCGTGTACTTTTGGGGGAGTTGTGAATCTCCAGAATGATGTGCTGTAGCTCCACTGCCAAAGAGTTGAAGACAGGAGGCAGGGAAAGTGGAACCTGGAAAGAAGGCTAAAATGGACAAGATTTACCTGAAATTAAAACCAATGAGGAGGGCAGCCATTTGGAGTTTCACTAGTAGACAAGGCAGTGCTTCAGCACTTCAGCACTCCGTCTTAGTGTTGACTGAAAACATTAGTCTTAACCACATCAGTCTTTTTAGATGTGTCCTCCGTCTCTCATCTATATGCAGACATGCAGGAAGCACAGCCATTCCAGCAACATCCCATATTTGCACTACTTTAAATGTGGAATTTATTTCATAAATGTATTTATAAACTTCTAAAAGTTCTCCACAGGAAAATAAAAGGAAAAAAGACATGTAGGTACAGAAAACCTAAATATAGATGTGCCATGGTCCAAAAGGTTCTTATATTCTACATAACTGAAGGTGAGAAACTTAATTCCAATTCTGTTTTGAAAATATCCAGCAAGCAGAGCTCTTTATGGGTCTTTAGGCCCAAACCTCCTTCCACCCGGAAGTCTGCAGACTCCAAATTTTAGGTCTCTGGATGCTGTGCAATGTTTTGGGGCATACAGGCTAAGAGCAGATAAAAGAAGGAAAATATAACAGGGTTGTTATCAAAGCCAAAATGCTTTTTATAACTAATTTCTGTATCGTCTGTGTCCATCCCACACGGAGATGCTGCATGTGAAATGAAAGTTAGTTTTCTATTTCTGTTTTCTTGTAAATACCACAAGATGACAGTTGTAGCCCATGTGCCCTGAAAAAGAGGTAAAGAGCACAGTTAACTCTTCAGCCAGGTGCACTCCTTTCAAAATGCCTGTGGCAAATGGTCTAAGCATAATAGAGGAAATATTTATCAGAAGACCCACCACTTCATCATCCTTTTAAACAGCAAAAAGGAACTGGTAGCAGTACCTAATTGCCTTGGCTTGAGGTCTCTTCAGATCCCTCATTAGTGTGAGCAAGAGGGACAATGCTTTGTCCTGCTGTTGGTACCTGAATGGTGTGGATGCTGGAGCCTCTGAAGGTAGAATAGAGGAAGAGGGAGCCCTGCCTTTCCTTGATGCTTATTTCCACCTTCTCTTGCACACACACTGACCTCCACACAGTTAATCTTCTTAGGTAACAAGTCCCTTTAAAATATAACCTTTTTGTCTTGTAAATTTTCAGATGAATTAATCTTCATCTAGGTTGCAGTACAGCTGTGTGAATCCTAATGCCAAGAGGAAGGAAGATGAGCATGAGGGTGGACGATATGTGTCTGTTTGAAAGCAGCACCAGTGTAACTGTGGAACAAGTTGCTGTTACCTAACCATTAGCAGTGCTTCCACAACTTACTACTGGTTTGAGTATTTTGTGCATAACTGTAAAAAGCCACGCTACTACTGGATGAAGCTATTACTGCTCTTCAGAAAATAGTCACACTGCTACCAATTCAGGGGCTACTAGCTTGGCAAGTCAACTACTGCATTAGGTTAGTAATATTATTATGTAAATTATTTGCCCAAAATCTCAGTTGTTCCTAGAATGAAACAGCACAAGACCCACATTGTTCATAAGGAGATACAGATACTGTGCATGCACATGTTCGTGACTTGGAGGTGATCCCATGAAACAAACTGCCTCCTAAGTTACATTATATTCCATGTTTGGAAGAGATTTCAGCTTTTACATCACATTTTGTCCAATAGAAGAGTGAAGAGCTGTCTGTTCTTCCCCAAAGGTTTAAGGGGCTCTTAAAGTGCATGGAATATTTTGTCCCAAATTAATTTTATTAATTGGGGTAAGCAGAGTCTCAAGTTAATAGATAATCTGGCACACAATTCAAGAGCTACTTCCTGTAGTAGCTAGTTTGTGGTAATGACATGTCATTTCTGTAGATTGTGTAAATTGCTGGCTCTGGTTTTATACTTCAATAAAATCTGTTTGCATAGCTCATACTTCTCCTTTCATTACAATTTGGCAGGCAGAAGTTCAAACAACAGAACTTTATTGTTCACTTCTGTAAGTTAAATAACCACTGCAAAGTATAAAATGTTTTTAAAACAATGTAACAATATGCAAAACACAGCTAAGTTGCACTGAAACTGCAGTGCACTTTTAAGTGACTGATGTGCAAAGGAAGAACACAAGTATTAGCTGCTCGTGATTCTCCCAACTCCTCTCCACACACCCTCATTCCTTGTCTAAGTGTTGCATCATGGAATATGAGGAAGAGTGCTTAGGGTGACTAAATTCTGGGATCAAACACTATAAATGTATATACGTCCAAACTGTAACTTGTATCTTACATTCAGACAAAAGATTGTATTTTCATATTCAGAATCTACTTCTTTCTTACACCTCTACAAAAATGCTGAAAAGACATTTTTTTAGAGATCAGGAAACATATGACGTATTTAAAATAGCAAACCCTTACCAAAAATTAATTGGCAACACTGCTGCAGAATATGAACCCAACCAGTGAGTTTCTTTGTAAGTATCTTCACTTACTGTCTTTGAGCAAGAAACTGGCAGCAACTTTGTCCAATTAATTTTGACATGAGGAAAACATGATAAAGAGAACTACTTATCAGTACTTAAGTCCTGACTACTTTTATCATCCAGAATATGAAGACTCTGGTTTTGAGAGATGATCCAACATTTTCTAGGGAACACCGCTCAACCCCTGGACTACAGTTCCAACAGACTTATATGTAGACAAAAATCCCTGTTAGGTATTTGAGTTCAGGTCCTGGGATAAGCTACAGGAGCTAAGACTTGAAGAGCTCCTGTTCTCTGACTGATATGTGGAGAGCACCAGCACAAAGAACGGCACACTCAGCAAGGTTGGTACAGTGCTGCATTTGATAGTTCACAATCCAAATGTGCCACCCTAGATAGCTGGCCTGCAGTGGTCTCTCCTCCTGCCACACCCAGGCTCCTGCACCTTTCTTTCTAAATGTCAAGTTCCCCATAACTTCATTTGCATTTACAAAGCCATAGGTTTTAGCATTTAATACTATTCCCTTTAAGATCAGCAAGCTTCACTAAGGCAGTAACAAATTAACCCAAAATATATTTGATGATTGGTTGTTTTTGCAGATTTCAAAATATGTCCCTAGTATCCAGTGAGCAGTACTCTGCTGTGGCCTTTGGCAAAGGAGAAACTTAAGAGAAGGTCCTTCCTCAGGCAGGCCAGCCCATTTTCAAGACACCTGGAGAACTGTGGTCTTGAAGTGTGCATGACAGCTTTTCAGAAGGCCAGTGACCACACAGCATAGTGTTTATGACCGAGTTTTGTCATCTACTGAGGCAGGGGAAGATCTGTTCAACTACCTAAAAGGCCATCTAAAATCCTGCCAATTTTTTTCCTTCAAAAATTTGCAAACATCACATCCCCTCAATTTCCATGAAACGATGTTTAAGAATACCGAAACCGCTTCAGTGATTTGTCTGAAAACCGCGTGTTTCTCTCCAGCTGGCACTGAACCATTTGTAGGCACACAGAAGTCAGCTTCACTGGCTTCTACAGCTAGGAACTGCAGCATGCCTTTGAAACCAGCAAGGACAAACAAAATCCAAGGTTTCCCTCCTGCATCTTCTCTGGGACCAGAAAAGCACCAAAAAGCAGACTTTTGGTAACCCCTCACTGCAACAAATATTCAGCATAACATCCATATACAAAGTGGAGTATTTAATGAATACTTTGGTTTTTATAGAACAATATTAAATTCAAGCCATAAACCTCTAAATTCTACAGTATTATACTTATGAAAATCATATAAAAGGAAGCAGAAAGCCTCCCCTCTCCCTCAGTCACAGTGCTGTCCCAAATTTGGGTTCTTTACCCAGTGTGACAAAACCCACTGGCATAGAGAGTTGAGGGATTTATTCCAGTTCTGTGCAGAAAAGGGTGCTAGGTGACAATCACAAAGCTAACACACCTTTTGAGAAGTAAATTGGGTCTTATATACAAAGTAACAAGGAAGAAGAAACTACAATACAATAAATGACTGGTTAGTCATTTGTCATTCCTAACTTTACATATGACCCCAAATTTACTGTTTTCTTATCTGAAGACTTCTACTGTCTTTGAGATTAGCTTGCCACCAAGGTCTGATGCCTCTCCCACTCATCAATTACACAAGCCCACCTGGTTTCAAAAGCTGGAATTTTTGTGCCTATTAAGCCTCTTCTTTTGACAATAGGGATTTTTTTCTTGGTTTGAGTTCTGTGTTTTACTCCTCTCTCAAACAGGAGGCATATGACCATGGAGTAGCACACTATGTTCTAATTATATTGCTACAAGACATGTCTCAAACATTTTATGAGGATGGGGACGAGATAAGGACAAATAAAGCAAACAGCTGTGCAAAGCTCTTCTATCATTCTCACACCTAACTGAATCCAGTAGTACCACAATTACATAAAACATTATGCTCACTAGCCATTCATCAGGCAGTCCCTTCTTAAAAATTAAACAACTGAAAACAAACAAAAAAAAAAGGAGTAGTAAGCAGTACTTCCTAGGCTAAGCCTTTGTTAGCAATGAAGTCACCAGAACACCCCAAGCAGCGATTAGCAAACTGAGTAATCCTTTGGGAATTCTCCCAGGACATCCAAGTAGTTGACAGAACTGCTCCAGTCTTGGACCGTGACCCTATAACAACAATAAGGACTGAATGTGGCAATTACAGTGCTGCCTAGAAAAGGGATACAGTTCAGATACTGCTAAAGGCTGTTAATATACCTAACACAACACAATTGCTTCAGCTACTCAGAGCCCTAAGCCCCTTTGACAAAGCCAGCACCAAAATCACCACTGTAAGTAGTATTTTTTACTACTTGGATAGAACTTGCTACCTTCCTTTCATACACTGACTCTATATTGGGCAGTGTTATTCTGAGCAATTAGCATTATATTGGAAGGAACTGAGCATATTAGAAGGTAGTTGACTGTGTTTGAGCCTAGTGTACAGGTATTTTGCAATCACATTGCATATATTGACTATAAATGCAAATAGAGACAAATAGCTACTAGGATATGTTTTCAGGATTGAATTTCAATAGGACTTCAGGTTCCGAGACACCTTGTAAGAAGAAGCAACTTAAGATACGCTGCTTTTTTTCTGAAAAGTTTTCCAGGCCAGCTGTCTGCCTCAAGCTGATGTTTTCAAAAGAAATTTTCAACAGGAATGCAAGTATGAAACTGGCGGATAAAAACCTCCAATTTTTACTCAAGTACAGAAAAAGCCCTCTTAAGGTACTTGAAAAGGCCTTTACTTTGAAGAGAGAATTTGAAATTTAGTGGGAGAGAAGACTTTGAATCAGGGATATGCCTTTTGGGCAGTTTTCCTATCGAAAATTATGGTAAAGCACTAAGTTTTTGAATCTCAAGCTGCAAATGCACAGCAAAAACTAAAATGAAAAAAAATAATATTAAGAGCTAGAAGCTGGGTTTTCTGAAAATTCTGGCATCAGCAACGCTGCAGGTTGGTTGGTCCTCGCTGATGTACCCCTACCTGAGGCAGCAGTGGGGACTGTGGTTTAGGGCTGGGGCTCCACTGTGCTCCATGCTCCCTCTTCTGGCACCCAGACCAGTGCAAAGCGTCAGCAGCAGGCCTGGGGGAAAAGGGATCGGTGATGTTGGGAGGGCTACAGCAAAAGAGTCCTACTGGGGATACCATGTTTGTCGTTCTGTCTTTATGAAGGGATTTACACAGCAGCGTTTCTTCTGTGGAATTGGTGGCCTCTAACAAAGCGTTTCTCATTTTCTGGGTTCCAAATTTGAGCCTTGGGAAACTAAACACAGAAATACCAAGCAGTCCCTACCTACCATAGGCACACAGCCTCCTTGACTGCAGCTGCCAAGCGCTGCAAACGTTTCAAAGACCCTCGCCTCGCAATAACCTTGCACTATGACAGCCCTAGTGATGCAGGTAGGACCACAGCATGTACACACAAGTTCATGAAAAAGCCTATGGCTGAATTTAATGTGGCTCTGAAGTTATGGCTAGCACTCCTATTGTTGAACTTTCTCTACTCTCAAATAACCCGTAAATTATATCCATTGAAACTGTGCTTTGATTAAATGAAGAACACCCCAAATTACTAGCCATTTTTCTATTGAATTCCTCTGTGCCTCAGCTTTCTCTGTGTTATAGTGATGATAATGCTACTAGCTCAGAATTTTGGGAACTCATAACCATGAATATTCAGATACGCCCATAATGATCACTCTAGAAAAGCCTGTAAGAAAAAAAATAATCTGTATTCACAGAAACATTTAAACATCATGTAGATAAGAGGCATAATCTCTCCTTTTTTTTTTTTTAATTCAGTGAGCAGTATCAACCTTAAACTGACGGATCACGCATTAAAAAAATGCTCATATAATTAAGTACTATCATAATACAAATGCATAATGTCACACATAGAAAACTCTTAAGTAATGAGCACTGAATTTTTCAACCTTAATTTGTATATGTTTATATGTTAATGCATGTAATTATACATAATTTTGATCAGTTGCAGACCGAAACTATGTGACTTTTATTTGAAGTCAAGTACTCTTTGGTAGACGAAAAAAATAAATAAATTGAATGGCTACATATCTTCTTCTATAAATAAATTGATCCTGATATGAACTTGGCTGCAGCTAGTTATCCAGTCTTTAGAAAAAGATAATTAAAAAATGGCTTTGAAAGCTTAACTAGTGTATTTTGGCAAAAAAAACAGAGGATTCCTTAGCACAATACTTACACACAATAGGGAAACTTGCACTATAAAATACATACTATAACTTCTGTATAGTACTGCAAACACAACACAAACACCTAGATTAAGGACACACAACTCCATCTTCACAAGCTCAACTGATTCCAAAGGAATGCCATGGTGGCTCTGTAATAGCTTGGCAACCTCTCGAAGGAAAAACTGTGACATTATTTCATTTTCCTAAAGCAAAGTGAAGAATGAGCCCAAACTTACTAAAATAGACGTAACAGATCAAACGCAATATTCTAAGGTTTTCCTTCACAGGCAGGCTTATTTTTTATTGTCTGATTTGGTTTTAATAGTACAAGTTTAGACAATCTGTTTTGACTTGGTAAAATAACACCAGAGTAATGTGATGAAAGATGGAATGACACAGGAAGAAGTTTCATTCTGAGAGACCATACTATGAGTGCAGGGCACTGCTATTTACGCTGGGGAACCCACTACCAGCAGACCTCAGTGCAGCACGTGAATTAAATCATTGAGGTTTGTGCTCAAGAAACTGAAATAAAATACTTACAATGATAAAAGAAATCCTTAAGATTACAAATCAAGCATGAAGAGTGGCAGTGCTAAATATTCCTGAACGAGCGAACGATGGAGACAAACCGTATGGTAACTGTAACGAAGGAGATGTATAGCTGAAGTAGACGTCACCTGTGACAGCACAGAAAGCCCCCAAGAAAGAGGGTCAACCCACCTAAAATTTCCAGGTTTTCTTCACTCCCTTGCTTGAGCCCACATTTTCTTCCATCTCTCTTTCTCCTTCTTCAGTGGGACTGCAAGAATTTCAGCTTTTGTACTGTTCTCCAACATATGTGAGGGAGCCTCACAGTGGGCAGGACCTTTCCCCGGCCTGCACAGCCCCCCCACGCCGCACACGAGCCAGGTAAGGACAAGGCGAAGCAGGAACATGTTTGCCTAACACGTTTTAACACTGCTGCCCCAAATCTCCACAGAATGTACTTTTGCCTCTTGGTAAGGGGTTAGGGGACTATGCTCACTCTGCTCTGAACAGTATAAGGCACAGCTCAGCTCAGAACCAGACACTGCCCCAGCTCTGGGCATCAGTCACTCTTAAACTAGTGATCCTGGTAGCTCAGGAAGCCCCAAGATTAAGAATTGACGGAAGACGTAGAAACATATCGACACTCTATTTCATTCTACTTCTTCCTAAGCAATTTCAGTTATTCTGTTTGCAACAGGACTCTGGATAAGGCAGTTCTTATATTAGGGTTCAAAATTCATAAATAGTAGCAGCTCAATCCAATATACATTTCCATAGTATTAACAAAGTCATAGATTCCCTAAGAGCTTCAGATGCTATCATGTTACTGCCAGCAACAGGAACTGATACTCCACTACATGTGAATGCCCTTTATATGTAAACAACCTCGAAAACGTCTCACTGGCTTTTTTGCAGTTTTGTTAAACTGTTAGCTACAGTAGTGTCCAAGTCCAATGTTTTAAGTCTGACTTTCAAGTTAGGTGTTCCATCGGCATTTAGCCAATGCAGTAAGTTTGAAGCTTTTTTTTTTTTTCATTTCAGTTAGTCTGAAAACAGAGCTACTTCCTTTTATCTGGGCAACACAACAGCATTCAACACATTGCTGCTCACCTATCAGCAGTCTGTAAGACCAAATCCATACTAAGTGGATCACCAACACACAGACTGAGAATCGTAATTAAACAACATATTTTTTCCTTCAAAAGCGCATCTGTGGGTATTCATGTATTTTCACTAATTTTATGTACTTGATTTGCTCAAGCAATTTCAACAGATTAGTTAGTTTAAATCTTAATCAGTGTTTCTTTCATTTACTAAAGTTTTCAGAAAAGTTTGTGCAGCGTGTAGTATACTGAAATGCATAAACTGTAACGTGTATTGTCTGTCCACACATTCACAGTTGCACAAACTACTTCCCTTTTCATTTATGCCTACATAAAAGTTAACTAAGGCAACCGCTTACTCAGACAAATTTCTACGTATTTTTAGCTACTTTTGCCTGCCATTTGAATTGGTAAAAATATAAAGATGAGACAGTGCTACGTGACAAGCAAACATTGCTGGCAGATCTGCAATACTGAGAACTTTCCTACCAGCAACATTTTGCCACTTGGACTTCTAACAAACATTATCAAGTTATTAGCTTTGGTTTTGCTTTGGGCTAACTAGACCTTCCCTACCTGTATGTGATACCATTGTTCCTACTCTACAAAAACCCTCAAAGTTTGAGCCAAATTTAACCAGATCTTTTCTGTGTTTCTGAGCGTGGTTCCTTTTTAACATTCAGAACTCTTTCAGTTTTGCATCTCTATCAAACTTTCATACATTCAACCAGAAAGTTAAATCACACTAGTGCTATTTCAGGGAACATGTCCAGCAGCTATAGTGGCAGGGGAATCGTGCCATCTACCAGATCACACACAGAGGTAATCACAAAGTAGTGCTAGAAACAGGTAATTTACTAAGTGCAAATATGTGCGTGTTTTTTATTTTAAAAAATCTTGCACCTGTTTGCTGTCGGGATATTTGTGACTTCTGTGCTGCAGACCAAGGCTTGTTAGAACCTCAAAATATTTTCTGCATTACAGGTATGATAACTTAAAAAATGCAGCAAACATTTTTTACCTCAAAATATATGAATTTGTTAGTCTTTCTAAGCTTGCTGTTGAAGCACTGTCAAACCCAAGTGTTCAGAACACATAAGTCAGGACCTACAAAAGAATGAAGATTTCAAAAGCAATGCAGTTTTGAAATCAAATGGGAGTGCATTTTTTTTTTTTTTTTTTTTTTTTTTTTTTTACTTCTCCTTCAGCTGCATTTAGGGTTTTCCTGCTTCATTTTTCATACTTCATTGCACAACTGAAAAACCCTAAATTCTGAAGTGTTTCTAATTTAGAGTTTGATGATCATAAAATTAGTTGATCCCAAGAGGTGGACCTTTGTGAAGAACAGCAAGTATTAGAAAATTACAATACTTACAGATAACATTTTAAGAAGTGTTCAATCAATTGAGTATTTACAATAGCGTTTATGTAGCACATTTTTCCTTCTATTTTCTGAGAAGTAATACCCTAAAGTTGAAATGAGAAAGGTGCACAACAGATGAAGAGATTTAGGAGAGAAGCATTGTAAAACATTCACATGAGCTTACATACCAACTTCAGAAGTTTGTTCTTTTCAACATAAAAGGTCTTGGTTTGTTGTTTTTTTTTTTGGTTTTTTTTGTTTTTTTTTTAAGATTATCTAAACCAAGCCTGCAGGGGTAGTTAAATTTCACTAACTGTACTGGAAATTCTGTACAAGTGTGAAGAAGTAGCCCTGTAAATACTGTACAACTGCTTTCCCCCTTTTACTGTAGCGTTTAGCACTGCATGCATAAGACCGTTCATTTATGGTTTAATATTGTCACTGAAGACTAGGCACTAAGAGTCAATAGAAAGTAACAGCATCTTTAAAAGAGGCTAACACAATAAAAAGTAATACGGAATTTTAAAATACTATTCAGCAATAAGAGGTAGGACTAATACCTTGCTGAGTAAATGACCTTTGCTGAAGTGTACATTTGTCAGAGCAAGCTATGCAAACAGTGAAGTTTTTAGCCTAACATATGCAGTTAACACTTTAACATTTTTTATTAAAAATGGTTGAGATGAATGTCAGTAAAATTTACCACCGGCTTTCTGACCCTTTCTCCTCTACCAGTTGCTCATCCTGTAATTTTTGCATTTCTTTTCAGATTGCACCTGTATTATATGCTACTGTCTGCAGTCTTAAGAGCAAATTTACTGTCTTCTTTAGTCCATCTAATTGGCTGCATTTTCTAGAAACACATATACACATAAGCACATACACACAAATAAAATACACTAACTTAAATTTCTAAGGATTTACAGTTTACTGCTGTTCAGTATACGTTACATACAGCTGGCGATACTAGTTACCTAATCAAAATTTAATGTTATGACACTTTAAAAGCAGCAGAAGCAGAAATGAAAATGGAAATGAGCAAGAACATTGCACCCACCAGAAAGCAAATGCAGAGTTGATAGCACTGACTGGAGCAATTGTGGCCTGCTCTTTGGGTAGCAGTAGTTCAACAGATAGGTAATAATCCCGAAATTTAATATTGAAGATTTAAGAAAAACTTTGAAACTACAACACAGGATACAGCAATTGGAACAGAAGATTCACTTAGCAGTTATACTTCAAAAAAAAGCAAAGTACATACACACGCACACAAAAATCCCTAAACCACCCTATCACTACTGAACAGTGACAATTACTGGATCTGAACTGTCTGCAAGAATGCACATTCTGCACATAATATTTACACACTAAAATTCATCGTATATGATAATTTTTGTAAGCAGTTTATAATAATGCAGGATTTATTTTACAAATTAAATAAACTCAAAATGCATTGACATACTATAGAGACCAATAAAAGAATTATTTTTTTTCTAAATAGCAAGATTTTTTCCCTTTTCCCTTCCAATTAATCTGACTCCTTAATATGTACCATGAGATATTTCATCATTCTTAAAAATCAATGTAATTTTGGTACGTTTAAAAATTATCACTTCCTCCAGAAACAGGTCATCACCTTTATTTCACACCATTAAAATGCATGCATATTAAGACAGACAAATCAGGGGAAAAAAACAAAACAAAACCAAACCAACTCTTAATTCAGAAGCCCTTTCTTTATCCCAAAAAAAAGAGGGGAGCCCCCGTCTACTATAAAATCAAGAAAACCAGAGATGTAATACTACTATTAGCTTCACAGCCTTATCGTAGGAGATCGCCAAGTACTGCAGCTATAAGCTGGAGAACCAAGCTGTAAGAACCAAGACATCGTTAATGTAAAACAGTAATTACAACCGAGCTGGCATCACAAGATCAGAGTCCAATACAGACATTTTGTACCTTGGTGCTGGATAGTGTTACTTGAAGCATCAGCCTAATAGCCGGTTTATTCATAAGGCACGCACTAAAATGAAACAAACAGTAATTAAGTGCTGACAGTGACCTAGTTAGCTACATAAGGAGCTAGATCGTCCTGTCATTCATTACAGGTTCTCCGGAATCCGACAGGAACGGTCCCGTCCGCCCGGGCTGCGCCGGAGGGCGAGAGCGGGGAGCAAGCGCCTCTCACCGGGGCAGCCCCA
>NW_008593888.1:22870-25255 GCF_000691845.1 Merops nubicus | reverse complement strand
GGACTAGATGACATTTGGAGGTCCCTTTTGCACAGACATTCTATGATTCTATGATCTTTATCATTCAACATCTTCTCTGATTCTGTTTCCATGTTTCTCCTGCCCCTTATAGGTATAAATATTTCTATGAATGAATATTTTTCATTTTCTCTGCTTTTCATTTCAGCTTTTTTATTTCTGCTTGCCTGGGTGTGTTGAAGGTAAATGGGATTTGCACTAGGTAAGGAAGTTTTTTACTTTTTTCATCCCCTTTTCATTTATTTGCAAGGATGGGTATGGAAATCTGGTCCAGGAGCTTGTGTGTGGATACTCATGACCATTAACTGCCTTGAATCTGGCCTCCTATCTTTTATATTAGGTAACCTTTCCTGTCAGATGTGGGTGACCTTGAGATAAAAGGTGGGCAAATTTGGTACATCCCTTAGCTTTGAGATTTGAGCTAGTCCTGGAGGAACCAAGATTTGCTGCAGTCTGCAGCTTCAAAGGACGGTGTATATGCTGATAATCGCAAACGAGGAAAATGCAAAGGGTTTCACACACCAGCTTATAACAGTTTACTTGGCTTCCTGTGGGAAACTAGCCCTTCTCTCTCTGATGAGAAAGTCCTGTTCGAGGGAGTGTGGCCAGGCTTGGCAGGAGGAGGTTGGACCCAAGGTTGTTCCATGAAGGAACTGTGGCATTGGCAGCAAAACCTTGTGCAGAAGAAGTAACATGGGGTAAATTTTTCAAGAATAATTTCTTTTCCTTCATAGAAAGAATAAATCACAGAGAAGCCCCTCTTTTAAAAATTGTTATAGTTTTAATTTCCTCCCCAAAATTTATCACTGATTTGCTGCATACTTCTAAAATGGAAATCATTTAGTTGACTTTTTAAGCTATTTGGCTACCATTGTGCTCTTGAGAGAAAAGAGACAATTAGTGCTTTTATAGCTGTACTCCTTGAAGATATTCCTGTTGTTGGGCTCATTCCTTCCTTGACTCTTGAGTTGCTTTTTTATTTTCCAATCCATTCCACACTTGCTTTAAAGAGCTGGCAACCTAGACTTCAGTGATTACAGTAGCAATTCTCTAACATCTGCTTTTCAAACAGATTTTTTTTTTTTTTTTTGCACAAACCCAAGTCATTACAGTAGGGTTAAAGACCTGCAGTTTGTCATTTGCAGTGTACTGTCTTTAGAGCAGCTAAATCCAGCTAGAGAATACAACAACCTGACAATCATATAGCTAAAAAAAAATAAAAAAGTGTGGAATGCTGGGTTTTATTTTAAAGACAAAAAAATTATTTTATGGAGCTATTTTGCTTTTTCACACACATGTTAAAGAAACAGTAAAGTGAAAACCATAAAAAAGTATAACGTCCCACTTCTGATCTTTTTTCTTAATGTTTCAGTGATGGGCCATTTCTCTCAAGCTAAAAAGAGGTAAAGCGTATCTGACTTTTATGCCATTTGCCTTACCCACAGGAGCTGCTTTGTCACACTGCTAGCATGGTATAGATCATTTGTGCCAGAGAGGAAAGAACCAAGAAACCAATGAATTGCAGTTGCTTTTAAACAGGAGCTGAAAATCAATAATGAATTATTGTTTTCTATAGCAGTTTAGGTTCCTCGTGTGTTCCCTCTGACAGGTGGATGTAACTATAAATTAATTTAGTTCGAGGCTGTAAAGAACCTAACTTTCTCTGGACTGACTATCTGATGTGCATTAGTGATATAAAAATAACACACCTTGGCAGGATAGCTTTCGAGGATTGCCGAACACTGCAAGGTATTTTTATAGTTTAATGAGATATAGGCCCATATTTCCAGAGGGAGACACAGTGAGCAGAGCACTCTATAATTTACTGCTGTAAAATGATCAGGATTCATGCTGTCTATAAAACATGAAAAACATTCTTCGTTCCTTACCAATTAGATCATAGTTACAACTCTCAGCTCCTTTGAGCTTAAAAGAAAATTCTAACTGCTAGACATAAATGAAAGCTGCGGTTAAATTAAACCCTTCAACAGCCCAAACAGGCTTGAAAGAAATGCCTTCTGGATGTTATTAACATGCATATTTAAGTGCTATTTTTAAAATTTAACTGCAAGCCATAGCAAGCACAAATGTTTATAATAGCTATTTCAAAATTGAAGCATTACTTTGAAAAGCATTTTCATTGCTGCTAATTTTTTCCCAATAATTTAATTTCAGCTTTTACTATTGCAGATTTTTTTTTTTTTTTAAATGTGACAACGGTAAACTTGCACTGAAGGCCCAAGATACCATATATTTCCAGACTTGAAATGATCCCCCCTAAAAATATGTCACACACAAGGCTCAATTCCTGAAACGTGTGATGTGCTAAGTGAGCAATCCTATTTATTTCAGTGGGACCTCAGTGTA
>NW_008593888.1:0-22842 GCF_000691845.1 Merops nubicus | reverse complement strand
AAGTTAGATGCACATGTTTACAGAGTCAGTGCTTTGGTCTTGTGCTTCAGTTCACAGATCTATCTGCTCGCAGCATAAAATTCCCGATGGCTTGACCTGCAGCATAGGGAGCACAAAGCGGGGTGGAGGAGCAGGAAGTGAGAAAAAGAACATACAGCAAATGCTTTTGGTTTTCTGTCACAGACTGATGGTGTGGTTAATCTGCTCTGCTTCGGTTATCCACATTTTCAATTCTTTTGCAATTTGGTCACACTGACAAGCCACAAACATTTCTTGCTCCTTACAAGAAATGTTGATTGCTAGACAGAAATGAATTCAGGGATGGCTGAGAGGTGACCTTGCAAGACTTTGAAATATCAAAGTGAGTCATTCTGATATGCCTGATAAAAGTGTCATTTAAATATCCATGGAAACTGTCTTTCACATTCAGCTCAGGGGCTTTGGTCATAAACAAAATACTGGACTGCTAAGAGATTTCAAAGATACACCTGATCCTTTTGATCTCTGCAGCTAATTCTATCTCCCAATTCAGTCCTTAGGAAGGCTATTGAAGGTGCAGATAAGCTAATTGTTCAGCAGAACTGCTGTGATCTGTTTCCTACTTTGATGTTTTCTATAGGCTACAGCTTCCTGTGAACAACGAGTGCACGGCAAAACACGTGAACCCCCTCCACTTTATTTAAAAATTAAAAATTTATTCATCTCTCTGTATGTCTGCATTTGCACGGGATCAGTGGGAAGCAAGCTAAACAGTCCTATATTGCCAGGGCAGGCAGCAAAATCAGCAAGAATTGGTGTCCCATATTCACTGAAAGTTTGGAAATGTGTTTGTGCTCTGCACTGCCATGGGGGTAATCTCCAATGTTTTACTTATGTAAGCAGTATTTAAGTGTAGTTGGCCATTTAATTAACATAATGAACTATGGAATTGTTGACACAATGAGTGAGTTAAAGGAGATGAACACTACATATTATTTATTTTCTGATTTTGCACTAGCTGAGTAAGACAGGTATTTTCCCAGCCTGTGGATAACTGTCACAGTATCATTCAACATAACCATCTAAAGATCATCACTGTAGAAGTGAGAGTTATCCTCATTAGTTTATTATCTTGTTATCTTGCATAGCAACAGAATATTTACAAAACTACAGTTGGTTTCTCTCACTGTTAATGCAAAACATTTTTCTTGCCTTTCAGAATTTCAGTAGAAGTCATTTGGGAATGGGTTGCTGTATATAGATATGCGCTGTTATTTTGATGATTTTCCATAGAGTCATAGTTATTGAGTAGATCAGCGTTAAAAAAAGAAAAATAAATTTAAAAAGCACAACAAACACAAACCCAGTGTTTTTAAAATACTTGACACCTTTTGTTGATTAAATCTTTATGAAGGTTATCTAAAAGATTCATTCAATATCTTCCTAAATTATTGGTGTTTTTTTCAATGCTTCATTGACTTTTTAATTTATATTCTTTTATGCTCCATAACATCTATGATATACAGGCTTTCAGCGGTTTTACTGAGAATTAAAAAATGACAAGGTCTTTTTCACTGGCTGCTCTTTTTTTATTAAAAAAAAAACAAGAATAAGAATGTCATTATATTGGAATAACTGATTTGGAATAACAAATGAAAGACAGTGTTACTTTCTTGTGAGAGTTTCAAAGTATTTTTAAGGGCAAATTGTCTGAGCTTACTCGTACTCTTTGGGGTGAAGTGTTAATTAATATTATCCTCTCCATCACAGGCCCCAGCTGTGAATAGTCTTGGGCCTCTCCTAGGCAGTAAAACCAAGCAATAAACAACTGTGTGCTTTGTGAGCAGGTGGGACTGATGCTTCATTTGAAGATATGAACCTGCTGACCTTATAAAAATACAATGCGAGGAGTTGCTTTGGAGCAGGTGAGAAAGTTCTCAGAAGACAGTTTAAGATAGCCCGCCATATAAAATTTCTGTTCATCATTAGTCTACTCTAGGGCACCGGCAAATTTTCCTGTGTGTACCAAGGTCATCTCCCCCTGCCACATCAGATCTCGATGTGTGTCAGGCCTTGTCACTGCAGGAACAGTAGTGAGAAGAGTAGAACCACACGAGTAACGACAGGACTAAGGGGAATGGGGCAAAGCTGGAAGTGGGCAGATTCAGGCTGGTTGTGAGGAAGAAGTTCTTCAGCATGAGAGTGGTGAGACCCTGGAATGGGTTGCCCAGGGAGGTGGTTGAGGCCCCATCCCTGGGGGTCTTTAAGGCCAGGCTGGATGAGGCTCTGGGCAGCCTGATCTAGTGGGAGGTGTCCCTGCTCATGGCAGAGGGGTTGGAACTGGGTGATCCTTGTGGTCCCTTCCAACCCTGACAGATTCTGATCTGTTTTAGCAGAGGACTTTGGAGCCCTGGTGGCTCGGTGGTTGGACTTGATGATCTTGGAGGTCCCTTCCAACCTAAAGGATTCTATGATTCTGTGATTCTATGCTCCTGCTGCAGGTGCTTAGTCCCAGGTTGTAGCCTTATCTCTGAGGACAGCATATTTTTGCCAATATGTTGATCTAGGAACAGGACTGGTCATAGTGTAGGCACATATTTCCCTCTGCACTAATTAAACTCTGCTATAAGGACAAAAATGTCCAGTTTCCAAGAGTTTCTTCCAAGAGACTACTCTCCTGGGGCTCCCTGAGAATGGTGAATGGTGGAGAATTTGGTTCCTTTTTTTTTTTTTTTTTTTTTTTTTTTTTCCTCCAATCATATGATTATCTTCAAGTGAGGACAGGGGACCTAGTGCTTGATCAGAAAATTACTAAAATAAGTTATCTACTGTAAAGTTGTCAGAGATTATCCCTTGTCTTTCACCTCACTTTGAGTTTGATTTAACTCCTCTTTGTTTGTTCTGCTGCTTATCTCACACTCTCCTTCCTTGTCCTTTTCTTCTGAGTCCCTTTCCTGTCTTTTTTCTTTGTCTATTGCTGACATTCCTTTCCTATGCCTTCGCCTTTCCAGCAGCCTTTTCTATGTTCTTCCTTTATCTTTCATACACAGAAGTCTTATTTAATCTGCTCTCTCTTGGTCTTTTCACCCACATATCCTGCCTTTCGAGCTTTTGCTTCCTATTTCTATTTAGTAATAGCAGTTATCTCTTTATGTGAGGGGATTGGAGATGTACAGTTAAAGAAGGTACGCTGTTATTCTCCTTATCAAGCTGTCTCCTTTGTCTATTCATTCAGCAACTTTCTTCTACTCTTCTCTTCCTACTCATGTGCTGCCCACCCTGAAGCTCAGTCCTTTGCCAGTTTTCTTCGGGAAGTTCTGGTGATTATTGTTTGCCATTTTGTGGGAGCTTTTTCTGTCTTCACATGGCTTTCCTAGTTTCTCCTTCTCTTCCTCTCTTTCACTATATTCATCTTTCACTTTTATGCTTCCCTCTTCTCCTTTTTCAGGTGAAGTTTGCTTCACAAAAAGGGAAAGGATTGCAAAAGTCAGCTAACATGAGCAGCCTGGTACCCATCTTTTGCACACATTTAAACTAACTGTGCAAACCCACAGAGAGAATAATGAGGTGGAAACCAGCGGGAATCTGGATTTCCACTAGCTGTCTAGAAGTTCTTTGTTTGCCAGAACTCTGACTTCTTGTGAACAAGCAGTTTAATCTCTAAGTACGAGTTTATTTGCAATTCATGAATTTCTTTGTGAAATGGACATCTGAAATTGTCAAAGGATGATTCACAAGGGGGTTGAGGTACTGTAGCTGAAGTTCAGCATGGCCTTGGACCACTTCTGAATCACAAGTATCCTTTGTCCAAAGGCTGATTTTTGTACTGTGATTCTGTTTCACTTCTGTGCTGCATATTCTGTATTGTCTATGAAGCCAGGTGGAGAGGGCCATGATGATTTTAATGTAAAAGTGAAGGAACTGGAAGGGAAGCAGTAGGCAATTAGTTTTTTTTTTTTTTTTTTTTTTTTTTTTTTTTAAATTCATAACTGGGATTGTATTTTATAAGTGTTTCTACTATTGATTTTTATTAGGTTTTGTTGTTGCTGTGACATTGGTTTGTTTCTGGTTTTGTTTTCTTGTTTTCCTAATCCTTAAAAAAAGAGAATGAAAAATATTCCATGAAGGTCAAGACAGGGAGTCTACAGTAGCATGGCATGCAAATTAATTTCTAGAAAAATACTGAAATATCATCATTAATGAGTTAGAAACTTCTACTAGTTAGAAAGTTTGTCTTCTGTGGAATCACCAGTGAATCAAGTTCTTCTTGTGAAGTGAAGCAAAATGTAAAAAAGAAGGAAGCTGCCTGCAGTAGAAACACAAACGATGAACTGGAGCTCTCTCCTATTGAAAAATTGACCTCAGTATTTACCTAGTCCACATTTTCCAACATAATATATAAATTAGAGCTTATATGTGACACTGGTTTGTAAAACCAAGTTTTTTTTATTAAACGTACCTTTTGTTTTAGCTACATCTCCAGGGCAGATATTAACCTACTATGTCATGCTTTTATTTCCTTTCCCTCCCTGCTGCTCAGTAGGAGGAGCAAACTTTCAACACACGGTGCATCCTTTCTTCCTTGGAATTAGCTGGAGAAGGTTGAAAAATGAAGGGTCTTGGTGCCGCATCCTCGCAACTAAATGGACGTAGGTAGTAGGATTCATTCTCTTTTGTGAAGTGCAAAGTCTGGGAAGGAGCCACTGCCTTCTGCATCAGTATACGACTATGGACAGATGAGCAAATTCATCCTTCCTCTGCATGATGTGTCAGGTAAACTGTTTACTGCAACTCAGTCGTGTGACTGACCCCTTTCATAATGTCTTATAGTCATAAGACAGCTTGTAATGGGATTTGATATAAACATTATCAAGGATATCCTTGTAAAAACACCTAAAACCTGAAGTTAGTTTATGGTACAATGGGAAGCTTCATTAATAATTATTCTCCTCAGCTAAGGGAGGAAAACAGTTCCTATAACAGGGGAATGAACTAGGCTGAATTATCATAGACAAACTCTGGTCTATCTTCACTGGCAAAGTCCTGAGCCAGCATTGTTTTGTGTCATGACAGCACTCAGCCTATACAGCCCTTGTTATAAATCTATATAGGCATCCTTAAAGCTCTTCTGGAAAAGGCTGTTCTGCAACTTACTAGTTTCTAGTAGCAGGTTTCTAAGGACTCTCAAAATCATGAGATGTTTTTGTCATTCATTCTGTCTAAACTGATCTGAGGCAGCACAGATTTTGACATGAAGAAATAACCTAACTTCAAAAAAGCAACATTTTTAGGCATAAGGGTATTGCCTCTAGCTTGTGAATTCAAGCAGTCATTGAAATTTGGCTGTTTTCTCCAGCTTGGCTATCATTCTCTTCTCATGGATGTGTGGTTTGGCTAGGATAGGTTTAATTTGCACCAGAAGCTGGGAGGGGATCACAGCTCTGAAAGACAACAGAACCAGCCAATGGATCATATTGATGTCATGCCTGCTACATAAGGGTGGGGAGGCACAAAGCGTAGGCTTTTGGCAGGGGTGCTCAGACCACCTTGGGACGCAGCCCTGTTTGCCAGGTTGGCTCTGTATTGCTCATTTTGAGTATTCTTTCTTTGCTATTACTGTTGTTGTTGCTTCTCCTTTTGTGTTGTACAAAATTTTCCCAATCTCAGCTCCTGAGGTTTTGCCTTTTTATCTGTCTTTTCCTTCCCACTCAGGGACTGGGTTGGGAGGCAGTGAGTGAGTTGCTATCACGGTGCTTGCTGCTGTCTGGGTCTAAACCACAAGAATCCTTTTTGGCAACCAACGCGGGGCCCCAAAGGATTGAGATAACAACAAAATCTGAATGAAGCGTGTCAAAACAGTTTTGTTACATGTATTTTTCTAATGTTTGTTAAATATTGCATGTTTGTAATATTGGTCCATTTATTTGCGTGGTTGTGTTGTGTATATCCTTATGTCCCTTCTGCGTTCTTTGTGTTTATTATGTCTGGAAATGGGTCAGTGGTCTTGTGTTGCTACATTGGCTACTGTCAGACTATATGTCACTGATCATGAAGGTAAACTGGCATGTGTATGCGGCATTGTTGTTTTTTAGTGATCTCACCCAATTTATGGGTGAGACACGGGAACAGACTTTCTCAACTTCTCAGAATTTTGGCCACCCTTGCTCAGTTCCTGTGTCTAAACCATGACAGTGGGCATTAGAAGTCATGCTGCACTGGGATTCTCACTGATACCCACCATAACTGAAGTCTCTAATCAGTGTTACTCTGCTGGCATCACACATGGAACAGAGCAGAGTACCCAGTCAGCACAAGGCAGAAGCTGGAGGAAAATGAGAAAGGAATGGTGAGAGAGGCATGGAAGCAACTGGAAGCAAATTAAAGAGTCAAGCTTTAAAAAGCAGAAAAAGCAATCTTCAGGTATTTGTTGCAGTTCAACAGGAATGTGATTAGTTTGTGCACTTAACTTCATGCCTTCTGTCTCTGTGAAAACCTGTTTTATTTGCATAAGCAACTGCAGCAGTATGTGCTTGAATTTGATGTGCTCAGCTGGTCACTCGAAGTATAGTCTGAAGCAAACTAGTAATGCAGAGGGTAGTAAAGATGGCCACTCACAGAAAAACACTTGAAATTTGTTATTGCATTCTGTACTGGAGATTGATTTGTGACCATCACACAATTTTGAGTCTATCCTAACAGTGAAAATAATCACAAGTTTCAAACAATGAAATATTTTACTGAATAAAATTGTACTAGAAAAGTGTAGGTCAGTAACTGGGCAAATCACAGGGGATTATGTTGAGAGATGAAGTAAGTGAGCTGAAACAAAAGAAAAAAACTATATATAAATGAGGAAGCTGGAAGTAGAAAATGCTGGTGACAAACATTTGTCTTAAATTTATGTAACAAAACAACGCCTCAGGTACCAGTACTTGTTATAAGAGTGGAAGAATACAAGTGCCTAGATGCTCACTCTTCATTGACTCAGAGAGTTCATGACATGCCATTAGATGTATAGTTCTACCGGTCCTACCAGCCCACATTTAATAAGTGCAAATGTTTCTTCTCTCGTTTACAGCCCAGTTCCTCAAATTTCTACATAAGGTCTTCTGTCACCCATCTGCTAGTCAATGAAAACAAGCATTAAAAAATTCCATTTGACACAAAGCTTCATGTAAGCTAAATTTTTTATTAGTCCTTCCCAGATCACAAGTGGCATATTGATATCTTGTTGCTATTATTAATCACAGCGTTTTGGGTTTTGCCCATATTATTTCTTGCTTAAATTCTACATTTGTACCCTTTTTTATTTTTTTTTCTTTTTTTTCTTTTTTTTTGTTTTTTTAAGAAGTGAAGGTCAGTTTTATTTAGTAATTGATAACTGATTTTGTGAACTAATGCTAGTTCACTGCAACTACCTTAGCTCAGCAACAAATGAGAAAAAGACTCTATATTGATGCTGTGTACCAAGCAGGTTATGCTTCTTTACATTGTCTTGCCCTTACGTGTGTGGAAGGTTGTTTCAAACTTATTTCATTATATATCAAAGGCTTTCCTCTGTCTTTAGATCTTTATCAAATACTTTTCTGAGATACTTTAGAAGGTTCTGACTTGGGGAAGGTAATAAGATGGTTCCCTTTGAAGAAAATCTAAACCCACAAATGAAAGAATATGTGCTTTTGAAATACCATAAGAAGGGGTTTTATAACCATACAGAGAATTGTTCATGAAGAATCTGATCTGCTTAGAAACAATTATCATTTAACAGTTTAAACAACAGCATTTATAGAAGAACATATTTTAAAATTAATCATCTATATTACAGTTATAAGGCTATAAAGCTCTTTGACGTGGCAGAGGTCTCACTTCTCAGAGAAGGCATAGTATGTTTGTTGAATCAAAAGTATCTTGCTTAGAATGAACTTTATCACAACATACACTAAGGGGAACAATAATGCATAAAGAACCAAGCCGTTATTTTTTCAGCCATTGGACAGGAGACTAAAAGAAGGAGCTCTCTGTTCAGCCAGGCTGATCTTTTCCAACAGTTTCTCTCATGGCACACCAGAATGGCCTCCTCCTGTGCCTTAAAGATTTCCCTCCTGAGGAATGCCCAGACTTACGGGACTCTTTTGCCTTTCAGGATTGCCTCCCAAGGGACTTTGTCAACCAGTCTCTTAAACAGGCCAAAGTCTGCTCTCCAGAAGTCCAATGTGGCAGTTAGGCTGAATCCCCTCCTTACTTTTCCAGGAATTGAAAAGTCACACCATATTGTGACTAGTGTGCCCATGACAGCCTCCAGCCTTCATCACCTCCCTGTCCTTCTCTGTTTGTGAACAACAGGCCTATCAGGGAGCCTTCCTAAGTTGGTTCTCTGACCACCCGCATCAGGAAGGTATCTTTCACACACTCCAGGAACCTCATAAACTGTTTTCTCTCTAATGTACTGTATTCACAACAGACATCTAGTAAGCTGAAGTCCCTCATGAGAAAAAGAGTTAGTGATTGTGAGACTTCTAGCTGTTTACAGAATATTTCATCTGATTCTTGATCCTGGCTGGCTGGCCTACAGCAGACTCCCACCATGATGCCTGCCTTGTTGGTGTTCTTCATTATTCTTATTTATAGACACTCAACCCTGTCATCAGCGTCATTGTGCTCACAACAATCAAATTACCCCCTAACATACAGGGTTACTCCACTGCCTCTCCTTCTTGGCCTGTCCCTTCTGAAGAGTTTATAGCCATCCAACACAGCACTCCATATATGCCAGTCATCCCACCATATTTCTGTGGTGGCAGCTATATCTTAGTTTTCCTGCTGTACAGTGCCTTCCACCTTGTCCTGTATTGTTCCCTCTCCCCCTGCCCCCAGGCTGTATGCATTGGTGTAGATGCATTATTTCAGTTGGGCTATTGATTCTGTGACCTTTTGGAGGACAGCCCTAATTCCTACCTGACCATTTCCAAGCTCTACCACAATTTTTAGCCCATCATTACAGTACGATGATAGGATGTAAGGCAACAGTCTTATATTACAGCAAAGACAATTTCAGTGAGATATCAAGAAAAAATTCCTTTAAAACAACGAAGGAGATTGCCCAGAAATCTTGTGGATTTTCCACCCTTGGAGTGATTCAAGGCTTGACTAGCTACAGTCCTTGATGTTTGTTAGCCCATCCTTAGTTGGGATGTTGGACAACGTCTCCTGCAGAGGTCTCTTCCTAACTGTATGATTTTATGAAAGATAAATTCCACTCACTCTTCAATTTGGGTATACTTTTGACTATCCTCAAGCCAGACTTCAGTGAGTATATGTTCTGTTTGTTGCAGTTTATGGCCTAACTAATGTTCACAATGTAGCTAACATCTTTTTTAGTCCACCTGAAGGTAGCAAGCCTTGAAATAAAGCTTGTGGTTTTGTGTATTTGGAGCACAGCTGGAGCTATGTAAAATCTAACAAATCCCCAAAACTCATCTGGGGGAAAAATAAAAAAGAGGAGAGGAGAGGAGAGGAGAGGAGAGGAGAGGAGAGGAGAGGAGAGAAGAGAAGAGAAGAGAAGAGAAGAGAAGAGAAGAGAAGAGAAGAGAAGAGAAGAGAAGAGAAGAGAAGAGAAGAGAAGAGAAGAGAAGAGAAGAGAAGAGAAGAAGAAGCTGAACAAGACAAAACAAACAAAACACAGCTCCAAATCTTCTACTTAGAAGTGCAATATATGTGTGATATTTGTGGACAGCAAGAAGATAAATTTACACCCAAACTCCTTTAAACGTCTTTAAATTTCTTCCCTCTTCTGTTTTTGATTCCTGAAATGTTGCTATTATGTTTCTGTTTCCATCCCACCTCCCTTTTATGCCATATTAGTTTTCTTGCTGCTTGTCTTCTGACAAGTACAGTTTAAGACTGGCTGTCAGACAATCACTTTTAGTAGTTTGTCTGAACTAATGTTGATACCTGTCTGAAAACTTTATTCTGAAATGTGACATAAATGTATTATGGTTCCAGCATACTTTTATCTCAGACCATTAGTATCTGATGTTTCATATTTACCTTCTGATATTAGAAAAAAACAATTTGGAAAATGAGAATTCTCACATCCTAAAAGAATTAAAATATTTTTAGGACTTTTCTTACAAGCATATATAAATGATGTTTTGATAGATATTAACAAATACTTCTCTTGCAAATTAATACAACTGTAAAAAATTTAGCTTTCTGAGAAGCTCTCATGCTTCATGTTTTATGAAATATCATTTTTTTATAGATAATATACTCTAATCAGTTTGTTGGCCTTACTCTCTGTGCTGTGGGAATATTATTTTATTTTCTCTTAATTATTCCTGCAATTTACAAGTTATAACCTTTTTCAGGGACAAAAATAAATGCCAGTTCTTCCAAGTACAAAATGTGCAGTGGTAATGCAGAACCCACACAGTGGAATTAGAGGAACCAATGTCCTGAAATGAGTGGATTAGCAGTGGCACCAGGGAGGAAATATACTGCATCCAGTATGAGAGTTGAAGTGGTTTGGTTATACACTGTAGTGAATAAATATCCCAGTAATGATGCAGGAATATCACAAAGAGTTTAGATGGAAATAACAGCAAAGTCATTCTCTAGAATATCACCGGAAAAGTGAAAATCTACCAGAAAGGTGTTGTATGTTTGTTGGGGTAACGTGTTGAGTCACAGTAGCTGTTATTCAGATTTCCTTTTCTTACTCGATTCTCTTTTCAAAAGTAACACCTCTTATGTTTCATGGTACATTCTTTCTGTTCCTCTCCAGTTTCCAGTTAAATGTTTCTATTTTCTGGCACATGCATTGCTGCCTGTGGTGTGGGAAGGTTATTGGGGAGGTGGAGACGCAGGAGGGGCTCAATGGAGGCTGTAGCTCTTCCCAGGCAGAGGAGCTGCACACATGTAACTGCACCAACACTTGGCACATGCCATCCACCCTAGAGTCTAGCCACCAGTAAAATCTGTTCCTGTGGCCAGAACCTCTGACAACCTCAGACCTTGGATTCATGCGATCTGGCTTTCAAAGTCAGGTTTTGGTTCTCTTAGAAATATGTTTCTGCCTTCCTTACATGCAGAAGAGATCCTGGAAAGATCAGTTTTAAATTGGGTTGAATTTTAGATCTAGTATTTGAATCTACTTAATTTTAGGTACAGCACCAGAGGTTAAATAAACAAACGTTGTCATTTTCAAAGAGATCAAGACTTGTAAAAATAACTGATGCTTCTCATGGCTCAAGTCACAATTCTCTGAATATTTGGCAATTTTGGTTTTTTGCAGGTAACCCTGTACTTGCTTGTTTGTATTAATTGTCTCACACTGAGGAGACTTATGTAACTTATCTACAGCGATGAACTTAAGTTTAATATAGCTAATTCATTATATTTTTCTTTCATTCTTTTGTTCTCTGTGTTATACTGTTCATTTCTCTGTTGTTACACTACTTAATGGGCTATTTTTAAAGCACTTTTCGAATGCCCTAAGAAACCTAAGTAAATTCAATACACCCAGTTACTGCCAGCAACTCCTTTAAAGTACAAACAAATGTGCAACAAAAGGACTCTGGGTTTCATTTTTAATCTCTGCTCATTTGACCTTGTAGAATTAGTCTTATCCTTGCCTCCTACTATTTTATCCTTAATTAGCCGCTCAGTCTGTTTTCTTCAGAACACAGAGATTTTGCTTATGAATCTATAGATTACATGACACCTCTTGTTCCATTTTCAAAAACTCCCTGATTAATAATTTTCCAGTTTCTCTCAATACTCACTGTTTCTAGAGGTGCAGAACAAATTTTAGGCTTGCTAGTGTTGTCACTGCTTCCTGGTTTTTTTTTTTTTTTTTTTTTTTTTTTTTTTTTTTTTTTTTTTTTTTGTTGTTGTTGTTGTGGTTTTTTTTCTTCTGAAATGTCAGATGACTTCAGTATCTAGAATTTGTCAGTAAATTTCCTCAGTGTAATTTAAATCTTTTTCAGGGCAAGACTCCCTAGTTTGTCCTGTGCCTTGTGGTCAATGATTTCCTTATCTTTCATGATAAAATGGGGACTATGGGCAGGAAAAACTTTATTTCTGATTTTAAATTTTGCTTTAACAAATATTTCTAACTGTTATTGCTAGCAACTTTAAAAGCTTCTCTTTTTCAAAAATATTAAAAAAAAAAAAAAAGCTTTAATGTGAACCCTGTTGTACTTAATTTCCACTTTGTCCTGGGCTTGACCAGGGTAGAGTTAATGTTCACAAGTGTCTGCAGCTAGGAAAGGCTGCTGCTGGGTGAGGCTGCAACTTGGCAGGACCATAGCTGGCATAAACAGTGGAACCAGCCAGTGGGATATTCGGTACCATAATGGCATCATGCGCCCTATATAAGGAGAAGGGCTGGTGTGCAGAGGTGCTTGTTTTGCTTTCAGCACATGGCTTTAGATTGCAGCTGGAGCAGGGAAAGCTGCATCTCAGGTAAGGGGTTTATTATCACTTTATATACAAACCAAACCAAACCAAACCAAACCAAACCAAACCAAACCAAACCAAACCAAACCAAACCAAACCAAACCAAACCAAACCAAACCAAACCAAACCAAACCAAACCAAACCAAACCAAACCAAACCAAACCAAACCAAACCAAACCAAACCAAACCAAACCAAACCAAACCAAACCAAACCAAACCAAACCAAACCAAACCAAACCAAACCAAACCAAACCAAACCAAACCAAACCAAACCAAACCAAACCAAACCAAACCAAACCAAACCAAACCAAACCAAACCAAACCAAACCAAACCAAACCAAACCAAACCAAACCAAACCAAACCAACAAACCAATGAATAGTTACTGAGGTCTGAGTCAGGTTCACAGAACAACATTTAAACAATGTTTCTTATATGAATTTTAAAAATGAATCTTTTTATTTTACATTTTAAAGTTTCAAGCCAACTTAGACAAAAGACTTTCCTCTCCAAAAGAGATGACTAAACATTATTAATGTCTGTTTTGGATATTTGCCATGTGTTTTATGCCAGATATACATCTTTGACTCTACCAAAGTTTGATATCACTTACCCTAAGAGGAAGATTAGAGAAATTTTCTGAAGTGCTGAAATGATAGTTTACATGTTCAGGCCCCAAAACTTAAGATTGCGTGCTAAATAATTTAATATGTCATTCAAATGTATTAGAGCTATGATATTCATTTGAAGTTTTCCTTTGAAAGTAAGACGAAAGCCCAGCATCCTTGTCATTCTTCTGCAGCACATTTTTCTTGCCCATGATATATAATTTGAACTCTGTCATCTGCTGCCCTTTAATCCTCCATTCTTTTTTCTTAAGAAGCCTTTTTTCTTCATCATTGTGACTTCAAAATAAAAGACCTCAAAAGATTGCATTAGTTTAGACTTACAAAAAAAATCTTAGCTTCTTTTTTTGGAAGGAAAAAATGCATAAAAATTATTTTTAATATTTCTGTCACTTTAGAAAATCAAGATGTGAACTTCATTTTGACCATTTTCCCCTATAATGGCAGTTCCAAACCAAGGCTGTTCAATGTAGTCTAAATCTAGAATTCATTTTAAATATGTATAAAAAAAATGTCATGCTGGTTGCTGAAAATTTTTGAAAAACTTTGAGGACCAAACCTCCCTTAGGCTTAAAGACCTATTACTCACAACTGGAATGCATATATTTAAAACAAACTATATAATTTGATTATGCTGTTAAATGTATTTTCAGAGTTTTGTGCTAAAATTGTAAGTATCTGGGAAAATTTCTGAAAAAACTGTCTCTTGGATGATATAGCATCAAAATACTTGTAGTTTTTGCAGTAATTCCCAGGCTTTACCACAGTGCCATTAAACTAGCCTCACTAGTGCCTGCACCTCCTGGTGCAGCAATTAATGGGCACAGGAAATTCATGGAGCAAGCTAAATTTAGGTGGGAGCAGCAGGACAGAGAGGTTTTCATTGGATGCTTTCAAAAGGATGAAGGAAGCTCCCCTTCACCCCCCTATTCTCATTTGCAGGTTGATGGGAAAGAAGGACAAGCTATAACCTTCCCCACTGAAAAGACAAGATGCATGTTTCTGTATGTGGAATCATTATGAGAAGGCTCTGATGAGACTGTTGTTCATTGTAAGTACAAATAAAAACCAACAGTCTCAGAACATCAGCAAGTCTTTATTTTCTAACCATCTCTGTGCTAAAGTTTATTATTATTACTGTTATTGTTATTATTATTGCTATTATTCTTTCTAGGGCAGATCAAGATTGTGCCAGTCCTGCCAAGTTTAAGGGGTAAAAGGCAGAGCTATTATAAGGGCTAGGAAAACTCAACTGAAAAATCTGTCCAGATTGTGTTCAGACTGAAATCTATATTTTAAGAATAAGCTGTGTAAAGCTTGAAATAAATGTCAGGACCGTGACCATTTCATGAATCATCTCTTAACATTTGTTATACATGTGCCACCCATTTATTACCTGTCACGTTGTGTAATTAGAAAGTTGGGCCTCTTGCAGAAAAGAAGTCTTACTGTGATTTTAGAAATACTCATTTCCAATCTGATTTGATTTACTGGTACCTACTTTGTTCCAACTATCTGGTCTGGAGATGAATTGCCTGTTGGCCCTATTGTCAGAATGACAGCATGAAAAGGGAAGCATGTGGTTGTAATAATAATGTGGTACATGTGTAGAAGGTCAGAGAAGCAACAGATTAACATTCCAGCAGATGATTTCCCTAGGGACGACTCTTGAAAGTATCAAAGGCCAAAGATCATGACATTGATAATGTGTCTAATGTTGTTGGCAAAATAGTTGCTTGAATTTGTCAGTTGTAAGGATAATGTTTTTTCTTTTTTTTTTTTTTTTCAATTAGGTATTGAAACCTGCTGTGAGCACTGAAAAATTAGTTCCATAAATATTAGTCTAATTCTATAGGTAGTAATCATGTTTAAATCAACCAATTGTCCAGTCTCCATTATGTCATGTATTAAAACAAAGGAAAGTAAAACTAATTGATTAATTGGAGAAATTTTCTTTGTGACCAAAAATTTTGGCATGGAAAAGTCCAGGAAATGTTTGAAACCTTTTTTTTAAAAAAAAAAACAAACAAATTTTGCACAGTGCACAATGTTTGTTATGCTTAATTTCTGTCACAGGAAATGTAAAAGATGGGGAAGCCAGTGTGGATGGAAAGAGCTCCTAGCCAAACTCAAACACAAAAAGGAAGCAAAAAGAGGGTGAAAGCAAGGATGGAACCTGGGAGGAATACAAAAACATTGTTTGAGCATCATGGGATGAAGTTAGAAAAGCTAAATTACACATCGAATTGAAACTGGCCAAGGACATCAAAGGCAAGAAGAAATGCTTCCGTAAGTACGTAGGTGACAAAAGGAAGACTAGGGAATATGTATGCCCATTGCTGACTGAGACAGTGGACCTGGTGACGCGGAACATGGAAAAGACAGAGATTTTGAATGCCTTCCTCACCTCAGTCCTTACTTTCAATACTAGCCTTCAGGAATCCCAGGTCATTTAAAAATGCCTTTTAAAAGTAGTCTAGTGGTCAGGAGTTATTAGAAAAAAATAACTTTCAAGGCCTTAAATCATGTAAACCTTCTTGGGAAGTAAAAAGATACTTTCCCTATCTACCAGCCTTGCCAAACCCAAGTGGAGGTCTGAAATTCAAGATGAATACTTTAGTACTGGAAAAGGTGTTTGAAAATGATTGGGACTAGAAACTGCTAATGGATTCTTTTAAATATCATAAGGTACTAAGATGAAAGAGTTAGTCCTTTTCATGCTCCCAGGTGATTTCACTGTGGGTGGCATTTCCTTCCCTCATGGATGAGACATAAGTGTGCCTAACCTATACTTCATTATACAGAAACAAACAAACTGATTCTTGATTCATTTCAATGTATGACATATGGGCTGGAGTGAGCAGCACTAAAATGCTCAAATAGCCCCAGGCAAGTAGTTTAATAGATTCCATGACTACTTGATGAGTCTGAACACAAATGAGGGGTCAGGGGGACTCTGGCAAGAAGCAGCAAGAGGGACATACAATGAACCAAAGGTTTTCTCCTGTTTCTTAATATGTTGGTATGGCTACTCTGCTGAATGTACTGTTTCTTTTAAAAGCTTCTGGAAATACACTAAGAAAAATTCAAAACATGACCACAAATCATTTATAGGAGGCAAAAAACAATAAGTAGTGTCGGCACAGAAGGATATATTTTACTTGGCTGTGCCAGGAGGAATTACGGTGGGCTGTGATGAGTGGAATATAAAGTAACATAAGTTGCCTGTTGACAACAGAGTCAGAAATTATAAAATGTAAAACCAATATATTTCCCTCACAGTATCAAACAGCTGGGATGTTTTTATGCCTAGTAGCAGAATACCTTGTCAATTTTTTCAGAGCCCTAGTAAGCATGTTTAAGTACATGCTGTTATTTATTCTGTTTACTTGGTTTCAAGTATTACATATACTGCAATGCATTAAGATGCAAATACAATAATAGTGGTCAACATTTTGTTGAGAACTGCTATCATAGATGATTTTCTGGTATTAAGTTTGTGTTTGATCATTAAGGGGACTGCATTTAATATAGTAAAATAGGTACAAATAGTACCATCCTCTTATGAATCATCACTGAGCTAAAAAATCCTGCAGGAGTCTTATTTTTTTCATGCTATTTAAAAATCTAATTATAAAAATAAGTCTTTATGAGGAACCAACAACAGCTGAGTTCAAATGAGAGCTTTCCAAGTGACAGATGGTAATAAGCAAGTCAGACAGTTAGATGATGGTTTATGTGCTAGACATTATAGGTGTTGTAACTATTGACCCATGTTAATGCGGTTACTCTGGCAAATAAAATGCAGGAAACAAAGCTACCTTGAATGACTCTTATCCCAGCTGCTGACTAGTAGCATATCTGTCAGTCAGCAGCAGGATCTGGTCAGTTGCCAGATCTTAAACCTTTACTACCTTGTCTTGTCCTTCTTGGTCCCTCTTTTACTTACTTTACCATTCCTATTCCCATGCTATCAGTACGCCTGCTTATTACCACTTTGATGTTTTGGTAGAGAACCTGATCCTGATGAGTAGAGCTGTTATAGTCAAGTGGAAACATAGGTGGTAGCATAGGTATTTATCTCCTCTTGCAAGAGGTGAATGACTCTTTTGTCTACAAGGCAATTTAAAGGTCTTGTACAGAATGGCAACAGAAGAAAATGAGGTGCAGTGATGGAAAAGGTAGCAGGGATAGTTAGGGGGTTTGTCATCCATATGTACTGAACTCTTCACCCGTAATTGCAACACTGGGAGACAGCTAATAATCTGTAATCTGGAAACTTGTGATTCAAGTGCAGAGGAAGAATCAGGAACAGCAAATATATTTGGAAAAAAAAAAAATCAGGCTTAGTTTTTGAGATACTTAGCTTTACAAATATTTGAAAAAGAGTAAATTTTTCCACCTTTGTAGTAATTGCACTAGGATGTGCAGTTAAGACTCAGCCATTACTGTAGTTCTACACACTACTGCCTTCTGCCATATTGTTGTGTATTGAATAAAGCTGGCATGGCTTTTGGGTCTTTGCCAGCTATGGGAAATATGCCTGCACTGGAGAAATGGGCTGTTAGTAAGTGAACCAGCAGGATTATAACATTTCCTCAGTAATTATGATGGAGTGATTAGGGTACTTTCTGGCTACATCTCTCCTAGTTATTCTATGTTAGTCTCAAAACCAGACCATAGAAATGGTAATTCCAGTCTTTACAGGAGAGAAAGTGAATGCTATCTATTAAAGTTATGCTTTTTACATTGGCTGCCTCTGTGGGGTCAGGGAATTGTAGGGTGGATGATGGTGTGGTGGAGATGTGGATATCATTGCAAAACGTATGTTTCACATGGCCACATCAAGGAGCATTGAGCAGATTCAGCCTTTGTGCTGCCTGATGGATGCCTGATGAGATGATGATAGAAGATGTGTGCACGTTGCCAAAACAAGCTGAAGGTGGTCATAGTGCAAAAGGTACTGCCTGGATCCTTTGGCTTAACTTATGACATTGTATAACACGCTGAGGTATGAGTTTGTGATTTCATTTTTCAGTCCTTTGGATTCCTTCAAAAACAGCATAACAGAATTTATTCACTCTCTATTACAATAATGATATGTCCTTATTATTATTTTCCTTTACTATTGATTGCCCTTGGGGCACATGGCTTTCACCTTACTATCTAAAACTATTCCTACATTAAACAAAGATGCAGAAATTGTGCCAGTTGCAGTCATAGAAGAATCAGTGTGAATATGCATCACCTACTTTTTGGTGATCAAAATCAAGATCGAGATGGGTCTGGTTCTCAGCAACGATCCCGTGACATTAGTGGTGTGTTTAATTGCTCCTACTTTTTGTTTTGGTTTGGTTTGGTTTTTTTTCTTTTTCTTTTTTTTTTTTTTTGTGAAATAAATTTAAAGTAAATTTATAAAAAATATTATCTTTTTAGTGCATATTGAACTAGCAGCATTGTTTTTTGTTGTAACCTAGGCTGTGACAAACTGTTTTGTAGAGTATTGTCTTTAGCCAGCCTGTTGTCAAACAAGAAAGTTCCTTGTATAGATGATGGAAAGCAAACATGAAGGCATAGTCTATGCAGAAATCCCATCTATTTTAACATAGCCACCAGCATGGTTACTACAGCCCTCATCTAGGACACTCTGACTGAATATGTAGTTAGGATGGAACAGAACTTTTTCATATGGATAGTGGCAATAATGAAATATAACAAAAACTGGTTGTTAAGGTATGGGGAAGTGTATTGAGACAGCTCTTTGAGTAGAATATGTTCCTTTTCAGAACAGTTTGAGTAAGTAAATGTCTTGCTGGGAAAGGCACTTGGCTTTGTGATCAGACTGTGGGGAAGGAAAAGAGAAAAAATCATCCCACTGCATGTTTAATTCAGTGTCCAGGCCATTTATGTGGCTGTGTTATATTCAGACTCAGGACAAAGAAATAACAAGGTCGCCTGGCTTCTAGAGAGAGACATCAATCACTGAGCTAGTGGTTGTTCTGAACTAAATGAGGTCTTTGTGGACATGAAGTGTAATTTCCCATTTTCCCTGAAAAAAAAATGCCACAATTATTTCATAATTATGTATAATAAATAAGTATATTTCTGAAAGATACAGGGTGCATCCTGATATGAATAAGTTAGTATCCCAAGGGATGGAAAACCACTTCCTGTGAATAATACTTGATGACAAACTTATTTCTCTGTTACTTTCCCATTTTTGCCTACTATATTCAGGTAGATGTGGGCAGAATGTGTGAGCAAGGTGATGCCCACACTGAGCTCAGCACTTCCACTCCAGCTGAGAAAGACATAGCAAAAAAGAGGAAGAAGGTGCATTAACAGATATCAAACAGTGAAATACTGAGGAAATGAGATCAGGTTGAAGCAACAAGGACACATGTTCTTCTGCATTTAATGAGAAGGAAGGAGGATGGGTAAAAGGGTAGAAAAAGAAAAGGCAGTTGGTCCCAATGAGAGGTTGCATCCAGCTCTGCTAAGTCTGGCAGAGCTGCTAAGTGTCTGCTGCGCAGTTTCCACTGTAACAAAACACACAACTCCCACATGCAACAATAAAAAGTGTGTATCTGGCATACTGGTACCCTCATCTTTCTGTTCTTCCTCTTCTTTTTGTACTAATCTTGCAAGTGTTGTATATGCATTGGGATATCCCAGTGTTAAAGTCCTGGATTTTGTTCATCCAGATGTTTGTCCATGCTGCTGAGCCTTAATAACGGAGCATGTTCTTCTCAGATCAAACCAAAGACAAAGTTGTTATATGGTTTCCTGTTATGTCACAGAAGGTTACATAGAAGACCAAGTACAAAGGATGTACTTCAAAAAATATGTTTGTCTTATTCACTACATCAGATCTGCTGTCAATCTTATTATGCATAAGACTTAGTGCACAAGTCTTTGTGGGATTTGTGCATAAGTTACCTCTGAACCAGACAACTTGAATGCTCTTCTGTTTTCCCTAAACTCATTCACCTATGCCAACGTTACTTCTGCTTCATGCCTTCATTTTATTTTATTAACCTTCGCCCTGTTCATACCCTGCTGATAGTTCAGATACCTAGTTTCTTAATATTCCTTACTTATTGGTTCAGCTAGGTCCAGCTTTCTTTGTATTTACGGTATTGCCAGAGTGCATGTGCCAGCGGGCAATAAGCACTCAGGAGCTGACACAAGCTAAGGACTGATGCAGAATGAGACTAATTGCTCTTAATGGGAAGCATGACACTTTCTGGGATCTGTGACTTTACTGCGTCCTGTGGAAAAAGGAGGCATCATTTTTACCCGTGAGAGCCTGCAGCAAGCAGCTTTGACAGACCATTGAAATAGTGACTGAAGGGTCATAGTAGAAGGTCTATTTGTACCATGTGACCTGTTATCCGAACAACAGTTGATTTTATTGGCCAAGTGCCAAGGAAGACTAGCAGTGTGGAGGACTTTTTGCTTAAAGCATGTCTGAACTATTAAGTTGATGTTTTATAGCTCAGCTTTTCAAAGAGTTTGCAGAGTGACTGGAGTCTGGCCAAAGAAATATATTCATTAAATCAACCAATAGACACTGTAATGTTTTAGTAATATATTACGTTTCCCTGGAAAACCTTGAAAATACAAGACTCTACTCTCCTGAGCACACTATCTCTTTTAAAAAGGGTTTTAATTTCTTGGCTCTCAGTTGCATTTTGTGCTAGATGTTGGCAATCAGTAGTGGAGTACAGAGAAAGCAGAAGAGAACTAGTCAAAGAAAGAGGCAAGACCTGAGGATCGACACTCTTATTTTGCATAGGTCCCTGGTGACTTGAAGTTACTGGATGTGGTTACAGACAGGAGCCTTTTCAAGGAAGTTAGTTTTTCTTCTTCTCCAGCTTGGGCAGCTGGAGGAAAGATCTTAAGTAACTTTCTTAGGTTGAAAAGCAATCAAATATATCCTTCAGATATGTACCTGACTAAACAACTAAGCACAACCATAAAACATGGTGTGATTTCCATTTGTGTGCAGTTTTGCTTCCTGTTAATGTTGCCTGGAACTGTGCTTGTTTCTTGCCACTGTGAAATCATCACCCATTATTTAGAAGCTTGGGTACAGATTTAGATGCCAATATGGAAAGATTAATTGTTGAAATATTTGCTTGCTGTTTGATGCTTGGAAAGCAATCAAAACTGTTTGAGATCATGAAACAAATGCAAACAAAGTGTTCTGTTGGGATTTACTTGGGTCAGCTCAATTTCAGATGACAAGTGTTTTTACAAATCTTCCATTTTTATTTAGGTGCCATGTGTCTGTAACACAAGATAGGCTTAGACTTGTTCAGAATCAGGGAAGGGTGGTGAAAGGTATTGGAAGTTTACATGTGACTGATGAGTAGAGTGAAAAGGGTACAATACTTAACTACCTGTTAGTAAACATCCTTGAACATAAGAAAATTGTGTTGAAATGAAACAGCTTCTCTTGAGACAAAAGATACTGATCTGGCCTGAAAACAAATTCGGTGCCTCAAGCTGTGGTAACTTTCTTTTCTTTGGCCTTAGGAAATTGGTAAGGATAAGTATTGCTTGCCAAATAGCCATTTGTTAGCTGTCAGCAGCACCTGGAGGTGACAAAACCAAACCCCAATTTTTGCAAATTCTTGATAGTGGCCAGTTGTTGAGTTGAAAAGAGAGGAATCATCATATGTTGCTTATCAAACAAAGACATAGTTTTCAGACTCAACACCTCAAAGAAAACTTAGGTTTTCAGTTCTTAGGACTCAGAAAAAGACCTTTGTTCCATTGAAGTAATAGCAGGTGATGTGAAATGAATTTTAATCAGAACCTGCCAATATCTATCAGCGCACAGTATTTCATATCACAAATAATAGAAGTCTGGAAAAAATGACAGACTGGAGAAAGCAAAATCTGGAGGCATAGCGCAGAACTTCCAGTATCCAGGTCAAATAAGTGCACTGAATGTCCTTCCAGTATCAACAATGACTTGCAGAGCGGGGTGATATGTTTTGCTGAGCATGGACAATCAGTGCAGGCAGTAAGGTTCTCATAGGCCTGAGAAAGTCCATGAAACAACCTTGAATTAGGAGAGAAGCAAAACAAGGAGAAGATAAGGGGCTCCACTGACTGTTCGCCTGGACAAGAATGTTAAACACTGACAACAACTCTGTGAGTTATGTAACAGCTGACAGAGCACGTGGACAGAGCATGGACAATAACTATTATCCCATCTGTAGCTCAGCTTAGGCATGTAAACAGGCTTGTTAACCTATGGGGTTCGGGGGGCTGTCTCTTGTCTACTATAAAAGGCTGTAATACTTTGCAAAAGATGGATTTGACTGCAGACCCCTTGGAGTGTGCATCGTTTCTTCAGAGCTCCTTCCTGACAAGTGTCTTCCATTTTTTTTCACCATTTTTCAGGTTCCATTTTTTTTGCACCAGCAGTGCAAAGGAAGTAAAAGAGAACAAAAAGGGCTTTAAAAAATACATCAGTAGTAAAAGGACCAATAGGGGCATTGTGGGCCCAGTGCTGAATGAGGCACAGCCCTGATCGCTGAGGGTGCAGAGGAGGCAGAGCTGCTGGATGCCGCCTTTGTTTCTGTCTTTAATCCTGAGGCCAGCCCTCAAGAGCTCCATACCCGAGATGTGGGAGAGAAAGCCTGGAGGAGGGAAGACTCTGCTAGTCAGTGGAGGCTGAGTTAGTGATCCAGATCCATTAAGGAACCTGAATCTACATAAGTCCATGGGCCCTGACAAGATGTACCCAAGAGTATTGAGAGAAC
>NW_008593887.1:0-1561 GCF_000691845.1 Merops nubicus | reverse complement strand
TTTTTTTCTTCTAAAATACTGTTTTTCTCTGTGGGAACAAGTCAAAATATGTGATAAATGACTTCTTCTTTCCTATGGATTTAATCTTTTCTGTGTTCTTTGTTCAAAAGGCAACAAATTCTAGGGTTTATATGTGTGGTTTTGGCAGACACAGCAGAGCAGATGCCAACAAATGACATTTCCTTCAATCACCTTCAGCCATATCACTGAAACAAAAAGGCAGTCTGATGAAGTTCTGATATCACTATAAATGAATGTCAGATCATCCTCTCCATGCATAAACTAAGCTTACCAATATTACGTATAATATTGTGAATATATACAGGAAAACATATAAAGCTTATTGTGCTTTACTGATTTAGTATTTGCTTTGGTCAGTTATCTTAATTTTGGGAAATCTCCATGTTTCAGAGTTTATTCCAAATAATATGCAGGGTAAATCTCTTAACATCAGTACAGGTTGTTACATTTCAGGATTGCAAATAGATGCAATCCCTTGGGCTGGTAGGTAGACACTCCACAGGCCAAGGAAGTCTGAATAAAATGTAGAAATTACAGACTATGTGTGCTGCAGTGGCACACTTGTGAAGAATAGGACATAATTTTGGAATAATGAATAATTCCATTCTATGGAGAAAGAAAAGTCTTTTAAAAGGAACCATTCAATTCGTATTCTGACTAGGGAGTTAGATTTATGTGCAGCAGTGAGAAAAATAAAAAAAGCTCCCAACAACCTTGAGACAAAAGTAGAAACTAGTGCCATGAGCAACAGAACCTGCCAGGGTAACGGCTTGGTAGCTTTGTATCCCTTCACTGCATTATTGTTTATTATACAGTATGCATTTCCATTTTTTCTCAGCCCAGTCCCTCGCCAGGAGGAAGAGTTTAATTACAGAAGAGGAGGTAGATCTCCTCATGAGGAAAGAGGAGAGTGCTTCTGTGTTGATTAGGTGCCTGAGATGTACTATTGACATCCTGTACTCAGAAGACTTTTTGCATTTGCAGGTGTTCCTGCTAGCAAGAAATAATATGCCATGATCAGTTTGCACCTTTTCACACTGATGAACCATGACTTGCCATGATATTTTAGCCTGTTTTTTAAAAAAACCAAAAATATTAAAAATATTTTAGCTTTTTTTTTTTTTAAGATATGCAGTCATTTATGCAAAGAGTATGGAGCTGAAGGTTCCCTGATACTAAGTAAAGAGAGAGCTTTACCAGTAGCTGAGTTACAGGCTCTGAAGTTAGGCTTCTGTTCTGAAAGCCTTTATTCATGCTGAAATTACTAAGTGTTTTTTTTGTTTGTCTTGGTTTTTTTTCTCTTTAAAATCCAGAAGGGAGCCAGACTGATTAGATGATCGTAACTGTTTAATAGGCATTAAAAACAGCCTATCTAACATTATCTCTTTTTATTCCATGAGTTATGAATGTTAGAACAAAAATGACTCACTGAGATTTCCTTTATTTAAATTCAACATTTTTAGAAGGTTTCATCTACTACAACCAGTTACTGTGCATGTAAGAGGCAATGCTGAGTTATGAACACCACAAAAAAAAACCC
>NW_008593886.1:0-2835 GCF_000691845.1 Merops nubicus | reverse complement strand
TATATATATATGAATATATAAAAAAACAGTATTGAATCTAATGCCCCTGCTGGCAGTTCTGTCACCCTAACACTAATCCTGCGTCTCTTCTAACTCAAACCAGGGCATAGCTGTTTAACAGTCATTTGTTGGGGGTGAGAAAACCATATACTCATGATTTATAAGATATATAAGCACTTTGTTGTGCAGTAAACATTCTAACACTATTATTTGATTCTTTATTCCTTTCATTTGTGTAAATGTACTTGAAGTTTCTAAAGCTATAGTCGGGGCAATCTGTGTTGCAGAGCGTAGATTTTGCTCTTACGTATTCATAGTTTACACAGCCTTACTTATGTAAGGCTTACAGCAAGACAAAAACAGTGAATAAAAATGAAAAATCTGAAGATTAAGATCAAGTACTTGCAGCAGAAACATGTAAACCCTATCCTATGCCTTAGATGCAGTCCCCAAATATAAAAGGAAGGTTTGAAGAAGAGTGGAACATGGAATTTGCATCATATAGAAAAACTGAAGATTATTCAACAGAAGTAAGGAAACTTAGAAAAGGGAGTTATATAAAGCGATATACAGTATTTATTTCAGGAGCCTTGGATCCCTTTTTTCATGCAGTATTAAACATGTTTTTAATATCTGTATATTTTTTAATCCACATTTTCTATTAGGAAATGTTTGCATGAGCATTTTTTTCATTTGATGACTTGCTCTTTTTAGCCTTTGCTAAGATTGGATTTTAGCCAAGTAGGAAATTGAGGGAAACAGGTAGCTTTCAGTGGGACAAGGAGAGAAAGAACACAGTGCAGATTACTTTCTCCCTCACTGAAAAGATGTTAGGTTTACAGTTTACTTTAGATTAAGTTTATATAATTCTGGAAAGTGGTAAACATGCCTCAGTTTTTCATCGGTGGTGTTGAGGCTCAGAAATGCAGACCTCTACAGAAATTCTGAAAATGTGGCTAACACATGTTTACATTTAACTTCATTCGTGGCTCATATTTGTACACTGAAAAGTTACTCCATTGACTGTGCTGTTGCATGTTAGCAAGGAGAACAGTCTTGTCATTTATTCTGGCAGCTCTGTAAGGTATGAAATGTCCTGCCACAGCAATTTAACTTTTTGCATACATGGAGTTGAAAGAGTAGCAATTTGTATGTGTTTTCAAAAATACAGAAAAAGGCTTTTCCTTTTCAAAGCCTATTTTCCAGCATGTGGTCAAAAATAGTGCTGGTTTGAGTAATCTCATCAGCCAGTCCAGAGTTCTGCAAAACAAAAAAAAAAAAAAAGAACTCTTAACCTCTCAAAACTACACCAAAGCCCAACAACAGTATGGTGGGTAGCTCCATCCAGTTCCACAACAGCCAGGCTTCAAAAAACAGAGATATGTCATAAAAGCATGAACAACTCCAACTCTGTCAGCCTTTCTTCAAACAACAGATATTCCAGCTTATCATTAATAAATAGTTTGCCTAATTAATCTTAGTCATTGACTTTGGATTGAGTTTTATTTTCACTTGCACTGCCACTGTATGTGTATGAAAGAGCATTTTGTAGAGGGTCATATCTATGAGCTATCCTAACTTGAGGAAAAAAAAGTCTTTTTTTTGTGTTAAACGTGAGAGCTTTAGGGTTTAAAAGATGTAGATGTTCATGGCTACTATCATACCTTGAAAAAGTCAGCCTGTTATCTGTGTTCTCTGTGGTTGAAGGCAGTGAAGACATTTGCGTATGAGATGTTGCTGCTAAGCCTTGCTTTTGTAGATGTGGTTACACTGAAATATCTCAACAAGCTTTACATTAAACAACAAACAGTTTCTTCAGGTTTGTCCTTCGTCCCCTGTACTCTCATTCACCTCTTATAGATTAAGAAGCGGTTGCATTGTTTGCTGTCTGGGTGGTAACAAGTCCTCTTCACTGCTTTTAGACTCTTCTGCTGGTGCCAATAAGTAACCTCTATCTCAACATGTTTGCTCTTGTTTTAGAAATTTCTCCTGGGCTGTTTCTGGTGTGGTGCCAGCAGTTCCCATCTCCTCAGCAGTGTGTTTCAGAGGCACTTTTCCTTTCAGGGCCTTCTGTGCTCACAAAGTCTCACACGCAGGTTGTTTCCAAGCAGAAGGTTTATTATATGTTAGTGAATATCAGTGCAAGATCTTGCTGCATTGGTTTTTGCCTGCTGGGTTTAGGAAGAGTAATTGGGCAGTATGGGTGAATAGAGCAATCTCATTTTCAACCATGGAAAGGGAAGTAAGTGTTACAGGTGGATGTAACACTTACTTCCCTTTCCATGTAGCTGTAGCTTTTCTGCCTTTCTCTGGCCATTCCATAATTACTTATCTTGATTATTTAGGCTATACACTAAAGTTAAAGAAATTTATCTAATGGTATTATTCCGGAGAAAATACTACTTTGGACTCAATGATCTTAAAGATCTTTTCAAACCAAGATGATCCTGTTGTTACTTGCAGCAAAAATCTGACCTCAAAGGTGCAAGAAAGGAGTAGCTCATGGCAGAAGGAGGATGTTTGTTTGAAATGCCTGCCCCATGCTGAAGGTGATTCCAGACTTCATTCAGTGAAAACAAATTGGAATAAGTTTTTATGGTCTCTCTTTGTTAGGTCATGTAGCTCTGGGAAGTGAATTAATGCTGAATGTTGGGCTACCTGTTCCTAGTGATGGGGATTATATTTAATTTCTTGAAGAAGTTTATTGGTTAAACCAGCTCTGTTCTGTTTATTAAGGTTAGGAGTCTCGCCTTTTTGCCTGATTTCTGTATGGGAAAAATATGTAGGAAAGTACAGAGCCAGTCAGTCTACTCCTGTCCTGGTTCCGTGTAAAAA
>NW_008593885.1:0-6766 GCF_000691845.1 Merops nubicus | reverse complement strand
GGCCTCCTCCCCTCGCCAGCCCCGTGGCTCTCAGCGGAACGGTGTCTAGCTCGCAAGGGAAACAAGTACCCCCTTTTCGCTTCTGCTGACATCATCCTTCAGTGTAATACTCGCAGTGCTTTAGACCTGGAGTCGCTGGTATGTGCCAAGTCCAAGCACAAAGCAACGCATCTGCGTCCACATTCCATCTCCACTCTGGAGATGAGGAACTGCGCTCTGGGTGCTTGGCTCTGGGCTCAGCCATTTTGAAGAGCTTGACGGTAAACATGCACGCTTTCATGTTTCCTACACACGGCATTGTGCCGCTACTCTTTCATGAGGCACGGTACGTCTACCCCAAAGAGAAAGAGAGCAAGTGTTGAAAAGAAGCTGCCTGTGTTTTTTAGCTATACAGGGTGTGTCCTTCACACACAATGCATGCAACTTGGGAACAGGACCTCAGCTGAAACACACCCATTTTGGCGTGCAGAGGCTTAAATGCACCATCAGCCTGAAGCTGGTCAGTAATACCCGTGTTTAAAGGGAAGAAGCTCATGTGTGAATGCAGCTACTGCCTTGTCACTCAGCCTACAACGCGGGCACGAAGAGTTTTGCCTTCTGGTACTTCCTTGAGATGCTTCCGATCATAATGTAGTCACCTGCCTGCTGAATCAGTCTCAGCATGAAAGGCTGAGCACTGGCTACAACAGCAGCCTTTTTCTAAGGTGCTTTTCATCTCCAGTACACTACCAAAACAAGATAAAAGCAAAATCTAAACAGTTTGAGTGAATAACAAGAAATATTATTGGTAACTTCAGTACAGGAAAAAAAAAAATCTTGCTTTGCAAGCTCCCATTCTCAGATATTTTACATGAGTAGCGAAGATAGTTTTGCATGTGGCTTCTACAGTTCTTACAAAAATGCGTATTAAAAAATCACTGCATATTAAATACATTTAAACTAAAATTCTAATGGATGCAAAACCAGTTTGAAACTAGAGTGGGTCCAGAGAAGGCCAACGTGGCTAGTGAGAGGGCTGGAAAACATGCCTTATGGGTACTGGCTGAGGGAACTGGGGTTGTTTAGTCTGAAGGAGACTGAGAGGAGACCTTATTGCTCTCCACAACTATCTAAAAGGAGGTTGTAGTGAGGCTGGTGTTGGTCTCTTCTCCCAAATTACTGATGATAGGACGAGAGGAAATGGCCTCAAGTTGCACCAGGGGAGGTTTTGATTGGATATTTGGAAGAATTTCTTCACTGAGAGAGTGGTTAGACACTAGAACGGGCTTCCCAGAGAGGTGGTGAAGTCACCACCCCTGGAGGTGTTCAGAAAAATGAGTAGATGTGGCACTTGAGGCTATGGTCTAGTGGTTAGGGGAGTGTCAGGAGGAAGGTTGTATCTGATGATCCTGGAGGTCCTTTCCAACCATAGTGATTCTACAAAATATAGCTATGAAAAAAAAAAAAAACCCTGTGGGAGATGTCTGTGCATTAATCTAGTAGCTAAATACCTGACTGAGACTCCACTGCCTCAGGGGGACATGTAACCGTGCTCCATACCTAAAACCAGTATTTCATCCTTTTTTTTCAGCACTAGTAACTAACTACTCATAGCAGAAGACATTTTCCAACTTTGCAAACAGGGACATCAAAAGTGTGTGAAATTCTTGTGAAGTATAATAGCACTCTTTTTTTTTTTTTTAATGAAAAAGAGCAGCACAAACCAACAGTGCTCCCAACTCTGTGTCCCTCCGTACCATTAGAGGAACTGAGTACACAGGTGGTTCAGAAGAGTCTATTACTATTTATTACATTTTATTAATACAAGTTTAGTTGTAAACTATTTTAGTTTAAAACTATTACTTTAGATACCATTCTTTTTCTAGAAACTTACTAATGCAGTGTGTCCTTTCAGATCTGTATGCAGAAAGTTGCTTCCTTGAGAATATGCTCCCATAAGGCAGGCAGGATCTTGGATATCAAGAATTATTATGAAGAACTTTTCTTAATTTTAATTTTCCATCAATTTCCTAAATTTTCAAACAGCTTAACCCAGCAGATATGTATGCCTCCTCAACTGTTTTTTCTCCAAGTTATGACTGTGCTGTTTAACCACTCCTTAAGCAAACAAAGGATTTATTAGTTAGTTACTGGTTCAATACCTGCAATATATGACCCAAGTTTGGGGGGGGTTGTTTTAGGGCTATGAGATTAGTCAATATATAGAATGTGTAGTTGCTTAAGAAAGTAGCAGCTTCCAAGTGAGAAGACTGTAGATCTGCAGAATGGGCTTTTATTCAGATATCAGTTTAGACATTTCACAGTTGAAAGTTTCACCACTGAGCTACAAATTATCAGAAGTGGAAGAGGGTGAGTATGCCATTTTTTTTAAAAAAACCACCACCTTCTATTTTTGAGAGTATGCTACAGTCCTTCAGAGGCTTACACTGAAAGTGTATGAGGAGCTAAATAAACACAGAAGTCATGTCAGCCTTTATTTTTTTTTTTTGGGATATGAATAAAAAACTACATGAATTTACTTTTTTTTTTTTGAGGAAAAAACTAACTTAAATTCATGTGATTAAAAATGATATAGAAGACAAAGTTGGAAATATTTTCTGTTTGTTGCTGGCTAGTATTTTGCTTGACAATACGCTGAGGAAAGAAATTTGCAGAAGTTGCACATCTAGAATTTTACAGATAGTTGGACACAGATGGATGAAAACCAAAACAGAAGTTAGGATCCCAGCTCCTTAAGACCACTTTGGCAATTCTAGCTTTCAAGTTTAATAAAAATCGATGGGTAAGGAAAAATTAAACATGACACTTATAGAACCAGATAATTCTAGTAACTTATCATTAGTTCTACCTTTAAGTCAAGAATACTGAAAACTACAACCTAAGAAGAAATACAGAAACTTACGTCTGCTTTTAAATCTTTTTTTTTTTTTTTTTTTAAAAAAATTTATTCAAAAGGTCATAAATAACAGTGGTTTCAATTTTACCACATAACTAATTATTTCCTGAACAAGGTAAGACAGTACAGTACCAGCTCTGGAAGGATTTCAAGTAAAGCTCAAGTTAATACTACAAATTCTTTGCTGGTACAAGGATCCTCTTCACATTTTGTGAAAATGGACATATGTTTTCACCAGTGGCCAAATATAATACCTCTATTACATAAAGTGTTTTTGTCTATATCCCCAAGGCCTTGAAAAAGATTCTTAGCAGCATCAAACAGGACTTCCCTGTTTCTTAGTCTTTCTTCTTGTACACAAGCGCAGCAGCAAAGGAACTCAAAATCACAGAACAGAAAAACCCCCAAGGAATCTCAATGGCACTGCTTGTCCAGAGATTGTTTGACGTAGGTTTACTAGTATCTATGTTTTCAGTTCTCTACAGGAAAAAGAAACCATCATGGAGCAGTCTACAAACATTTCAAACACTTCTGCACAAGGATTCAGCGAACAGTCAACATTAATAAATATTCCTTGCTTCTTCAACAAACCAATTTTGGAAGAAAATGTGTTCGGCTTGCACACAATTTTAATGCCTTTTAAAACAGTCAGGTGTGAAAACGAAGCCTTGCAAACAGGTCAGTTTTAGTACCTGCCCTTTTCTACATGATTTATATAATAACAAAATACCAAACATCATGGCTTCCTGTTAGAATGCTCAATATATTTAACAGCAGGGTTCTGTGTTAAAATCCACAGTTGCTATTACTAGCAATCAAAAATATATCACCCATTTTTCATAAAACTGAAGTTGAAGGTTGTCTGTGCTGCTGTTCTGTGAATCCAGATGCTTTATCTGAAGAAAATTTTTAAAATTAATGAAGGGCCTGTATTGCAATTCAACAGTGCTTAATATCCTTCAAGATTCTTGCTGGGTCCTCTTCTGTGAGGCTTTTCCCTGAGTCATGTATTTATTGGAAAGGCTGCCTAAAATTGGAAAGAAGAAAGATCACATTTTAAAGATTTAAAAAAAAAAAAAAAAAGAGAGAAAAAGACAAGACATAAACCAAATGAAACTAAGAAAATTGCTGTTAAGTCAAACTATAATGAAAGCACACACAGATCAGCTTTCGGTCATCACCTGCTGGAGGACAGTAAAGAGTGGTAAAAAGCAAAACTGAAAACTAGCCTTTTTTTCAACTAAACAATGCCAGATCACTTTGTGTTTAGAATCCCCATATTCAGAATTGAAAAAGCCTTCCAGTGAAAACAAACTACTGTGTTTTCCTAATAAAACTCAGAATGTAATTTAAGATACTTAACTGCAGTTTAGTTTTCCAAAGTTTGTTTAGACTATTAAGGTCCCTCTTCAGGTGCCTCTGAAGTGATTTATGTATTTTACTGAAAAAACCCAAGCTGCTAAAAGCTTTGCAGAGTTGCACTACAAACTAAAAGTCATTAGAAAAAGCAGTTGCTTTTAAAAATCTTCATTGTGCTTGTTAATAAATATGTGGTACTACTGTAAGGAAGCTGCATTTGTAACCATGCATCTAACAAAAAACATCTCTGATCCAGGCAGAGCACTGAAAGGCCTTTCTATTATCATCTGCCTGCTACCTGTGAGTGTAATTTTAATGTCCTTGCATTTTGTCAGCTCAGACCAAGGAATTGCTTTGATATTCTCTCCTAAGTTAGTTAATCATTTGGAATTCTAGACAATTACTCTGAGGAAGGCCCACAAGAAAGTGCTCTGCAGGTCATCCCTGAAGAAACACAGAACCCCATGTGTGGCCAAAGAGGAGAGAGGCAAGAGACCGATAAAACCCCACCACATCCTCCTGCAAAACACATCTGCTGGAGTTAAAGAAAAAATGCACAGAACTGACATGGCCAAGGTTTTGCTTCCAAAACAAAAGTGAATGACACTTTTTTTTTTAATCTAAAATAAATTCATACATTTTTTTCCATCTAAAAAAAAATAAAAGGGGAGCTTCACTTCAGAATAGTCTAGCAACCTGTCCAGGCTGCTGCTGTTTCAGCAAACAAGGCAGGTTTCCTGTAGGGGCTGATGGAGAAAGCAAGTTAAACTCACACATGCTTTTACGCAGAATTTATGAATTTAAATGAAGATATACAAACCTGACTGGGGACTCAAAAATACTCTTCCTTTTTGTTTCTTTTTTTCTTCATGTGTAAGTACTCCCTATAAACAACATAAACACATTGATAAACCAACAAAATTGGATTATGTAATTTCAAACTAAAACAAGGTTCTCCTTGAAAGCTCAAGTACAGCTATATGGACTTGAGAACATTTAAAGGGAAGAAGGTCAAAGAAAAGGGGCACTTGCTGTTTACCTGATTTAATCTACTGGCATGTTTGGAAGCACTATGTACAGAAGGGGATCCACACCACACTTCTGGTTTTGAACCACCTGAAAAGATCATAACATAACAAAGACTTGCTAATTTGAAACTAGTTGCTATCTCAGGTATCATAAGATAAAAAAATACCAAAATATTTGCAATGTACTGTCTCAATATGAGGAAGGTATGACATCATTATTTCCCTTGATTTTGTAATGTAGAAAACTGACACGACGAGGTGAAATCCACCTACACTTAGGCATCTAAGTTAAGAATCCACAATAAATTAAGCTCTGCATCCTCCTCCGGAAACAGAGGGAACTTCAGAGAATGAATGAAGATACAGTGCTAAGTGTGTTCTCCACAGCCTCACAAAATGTAGCACAGCAAAGAATGAAGTCTGATCTCCTAGGTCCACTTGTTTGTAGTCCTCTACTCAACTAGACAGAACACTTAAAGCACTCGACAAGCAAAAAAAGACAAAGCCCAAACTACAGCAATTAAAAATATAAATAATCACATACTTAAAATGTAGTAATTTCCAAAATACAGATAATAGACAAAACCACCCAGTCCAGATTTCATGATTTTGGACATATATACTCTGAAGCCTCAGCATCTTTCTTACACGATGCGTGTTACAAAGTACAACAGTGTCACTGGCTACAGAGTAGTCCTCTTCACCTTGCCAAACTCCGTGTCACTGCAAACAGAACGGCAGAAAGAAATCCCAACCAGACAAGATCAAAGATGAAGAAACTCAAAAGTTACATTTAGATTTGACATACACCTTCAAAAGGTCAGAAGCTGCATAAAATGTGGCTGCAATTTTTAAACATCTTTTCTGTCCACCCAACACTTGTGGTAGTCTGTTGTACTAAGAATGACTTATAAATAACTTGAAAGTTCTGAATATATTTGTACCATTTTCCTACCATTTCTGGTACTTTGTTAGCGAAGTCTTATGCCCTGTTCCACCAATTACACCTGATCAGGAAGAGTGTCTTGATCTAACATTTTTGCTGCTAGACAAGAACTGGTTTGAAACTATGTTTATACAAGGGATTCCTATTTGTTACTTTAAGAGGTCAAGTCATGAGAAATCTGTAGAGCAAATTCTTCCAGCATGAATATAAATGCTCCTAGGTTTATGTACAGGGAAACAATAATACCGTGTTCCTCTGGAAGCCAACTAAAAGTACAATTCACTGTCTTAAGGAGTCTCAATTTTATCCTAGAATAATTTTTCCTTACAACACAGATGATGAAAGATCTGTTTGATCTGAAGGATGACTCACTGCTAGATATTTCATTATTGCATTCAGGTCTGTCAGTCAGAATCTGGATTTGGGGGCATTTTTGTAGCATATTTTAAAGGCAAAGTTGCAAACAGGCTTCATGAAAAATAAGACATTACTGTATCCCTCCAACTGCTGACTTGGTGTCATGGTTACAGGGGCTGG
>NW_008593884.1:0-16795 GCF_000691845.1 Merops nubicus | reverse complement strand
CAGCCCGCCCGTGTGGTAACGGGAGGGGTTGCTGAGGTTGGGCACGGGGCGTCGTGATGTCTTCCCTCCCCTCCTTCATATTAAAAGCGACTTTGAGAACATGCAATCTCCTTTTAGGGATCATTTGAAAACTGAGCTAGGTGTTGCCTTCGTTGCTGGCTTCATTGAGTCTTGGAGGAAAAAGAGCACTGGATGGAGAAATAAATGTGGCTATGATAGAAAGTCAGACATTTAGTGATTTTTTTAGATCTCTCAGAAAATATCTAGATTTTCCCTCTTAATGATGGAGCAAAACATGCTACTGAACAACACGCTGCATTGATGTAGCTGTATTTACAGAAAGTATTTGAAATTTTGAAGAGAATACATTTTTACCAACAACCAAGAATTTTTCTTAAACTTGTTAGAACTATTCTGTGGTGTTTTACCTCACGGCTTACAATTTCTCTTCAATTTAACTTCTGAGTGTTGTAATGTGACAACATAAAGGCATTGCAAAATATCTAGCAGAATTACCTACTTTTGTTTGAAGGAGAACATAGTTCTTCATGCTACAAAGTCGTTCAGAAAGATTAATGATTGTAGCATTCTGATCTTGAAAACACTTGTTCTTTAAAGTAAGAACTATTAATATAAATAAAGGTCTCAAGAGTAGGACCTTAAATATGCAACTTCTATAACTATTCACCCCTTAAAAATGGTCTTCTGCTTTAGTCTGGCCTTGGGCAAAGTTCTGCATGGACTCGATGGAATTTTTGTTTTCTTTGTGTAAGAACTATAGTTTTGTTATTTTTTTTTTTATTTGAGGAAAGAATTGAAGAATTGAAAATCTATTAGCTGTGTTGTTTGTTTTTTTTTTTTCCAAGTATGTGCATATGTATCCTTTATATACTATATATGAAGTATCTATATTTCTTCAACAACAGTTCTGCCGCAAAGAAAATAAAATCAAGCGATCTTTAATTGGAAGGGTCTCAGGATGTTGATTTTTCCATCTATGTGTGTGAGTTGTGTGAAACTGTTCTACAAGTTCTCTGACTGTAGTTTATAATAGTGTAATTAATACCAACATTTATTTTTTTTTTCTTTTTTTGCATTTGTAAATATTATTTCACTTCTAGGCTGTGAATGGTCCATAATGATTCACCTCTCTGGGACAGTTTCTCCTATGGGATAAATTTGGTGTCCTTGACTGTGATACATTTGTGTCGGTTGCTCCTTCTTTCCCCCATCAGCATCCAGCTCCCTGTGATCTCATGTGGTTTTCTGGTAACAATTTTACCTGCAAACGATTTTTTTAGATGCATATGTTATGAAGGGAATTTGTTCTTGCAGAACTCTATGGTTGCTTCGGTTGCTTCAAAATAGTGCAGGGATTAAAGGCTGTTTCACTTGTCCTGTTGGGTTCAAATAGGTGACACATGCTTTTTGAAAGTGTCAACCAGAACTATTTCACACTTCAAGTACAGATAACTGTCTCACGTTTTCTGTAGTTTTATTTAATTAACGTGTGCTGTCTGCCTCCAGATTTTCAATTAAACATGGGGTTGTTTTACGAAATGTACAGGTTTTTTAACGTGCCAGATAATGTTTCCTTTGGGGTTGGCAACTTATTTTAACTTTTCTATGTAAAATCCTTTGTCTCTTTTTAAGTTTAGTGTTGCTTTTACAGTCCCAAGTGGTAGAAATGCTTTTCAAAACTCACAAATCCCAGAGAGCCCAATAATTGTCATTGCATAGACTAATGGTTTAATGACATTCTCGTTGATACACATCCAACTTCACATTGCTGTTTTTGTAAGCCCCAGAATTATGCTGCATGGTTACTTCTAAATTAAGTAAGCATCTCTATTAATCTTGAAAAAAAAAAATTTTGCTGAAGATGTGATAAGCATTTGTTCAGTGTGGTTTGGGGCAGTTGATTGGTTTGTTTGGGGTTTTTTGTTTGTTGGTTTGGTTTATTTTTGGTTTGGGTTTTGGTTTGTCTTTTTTTCTGGACAAGATCCTGGCTTGTTCTGTATAACCTTGCAGTTTCATTATTGCCCTAAGCCACCTAACTGTAGGGTTTTGCTAGAAGAGGCAATCCCACCCACCTCTGCTTCCACCCTGGCCTCCTTTTCCCACCTGGCCTCCTGTGTCAGTTCTATTGCCTTGTAGCTGCTGAAGGAATTACAATCCTCTGCTCTTTGAGCTGAAAACTAGGCATTTATTCGTCATGCTTGAATTACATTTCTATCAGCAGGTTCATAGGACTTTGGGTTTGCTGCGTGAAAATTCAAGCTAACTTGATGAAAGCCATAGAAGCATACAGCCTGAGGAAATGCAGAATACGACCACTCCATTTGGTGTCAGGGCAGGTGCAGAGTGTACTTTTCAAGGAACTGAGCTAAAATAAGACAGGAGGTCTTGTTCCCTGAACTTCTCTCCAGTCTCATCGACTGAGCTTGCTAGCTAGGAAAAAATGTCGGAACAAGACTTTGCACAATTGCATCTCACAGAGCCAACGTCTTTGTTGGCAGGTGCTCATTGTGAGGGCACCTTGTACCTACCAGTGTTGTGCTTGCTCTGGCATTCATTTCCCTAGAAAGAGATGTCGACAATCCAGTCCTGCAAATAGTGGATGTGTCTATTTCTGTAACTTTTTTCAAAACAGAAATATATGAGGGTGCGTTTCTCATTGCTGACATTTGATTTGTGACTGCCCTGCTGGTGTGTAACTAGTATAGGTATAATTGATCAGTCTCCTTTACCAGGCACACTTTTTACTTAATAGTACAGGAGGATCGAGTTAAGCTCCCTTGAAGAGTCTCCATGATTTAAACTCTTCTAGCAGACCCTAGGATCACCAAAATAAACCACTGAAATGTCCTGAATGAACTGAGAAGTGTTTTTAAAGAAGTACTTCTTCACATGTGTGTGCTTGTCATTCATGGTGTTAGTTCAGTGCTGCAAAGCACTGGTTACCTGTGCCTTGCCACTAAGAAATCACTTAGACTTCATTGGACTTGGCTGCTGCTGACTGAGATCTCGAGCTGAGCTCTCTGCAGGACTCCTTTCTTTGCATGGCAAGTTGCAGGATGGGCTCTCAATTATCTGAGAGCAGGAAGGATGGAATTCTGTCTGCAGGTTCAATTAAATTTTGCCAGTTGTTGCATACACATAACCTGGACAGATTTGCTAGACACATTGAAAATTTTCAGGTCTGGTTACTGCTAATTGAACATAAAGTCAGAAGGATGTTGTAGTTAGCAAAAGTGGTTATCTTCAAAGTGTTTATTGACACAAGTTGTGCTGAGGCTGGCTGCGGAGCCCCGTGCTCCAGGTATAGTATGTTGCTACTGTACATTAGCAACCACCCCCTCTCTGTTTGGCTGTTTGGTGAGGAAGTAATACAGATACACATAAATTGAAGGAGACTTTATTTATATACATCTATTCTATATATGTTAGAGAATTTCTGTCAGAGGTGAGTGGCCTCGGGTAGCTAGGATGGGCAGGGTAGGAGTGCAAGAGATGCAACAGCTCTTCAGGGCACTGCTGACCATCTATGCTGGGCAGGTCAGCGTGGCTTGGGAGAAACTCCTGCATGTGGCTGTTTCTGATTGAGAAAAGTATGGTTTGAATTTGTAGCTGCTTTTTGGTTGTGTGTGTTTGTTTGTTTGTTTTTGGGTTTGTTTTGTTTTGTTTTTTTGTAAATGCACCTAGGTATTTCTTTTAGAAAGAAAAATTGCCAAATGCCACTAAAAAAATTCTATTCAGCTGCACTGTTAACTGCCAGGAAAACATTAAACTTTTCAATAACTGTCATTTAATGCATAGATTAATGGCTGATTAAAGTAATCTGGCATTTTCTCTTGCAAGCAGTAATTTGTGCACCTTGTGGACTGATGTTATGTGCACAGTCTAAGTGAATGACAGTCATGTACACACTGTCACTTTACCTTCACGTAAGACTGAGCAAAGCAGGTAGGGCTGCTTCTGGCACATCGATGAGAATAAGGAGGACATCACTGCTTAGTATATTGTAACAAATGGAATTATTTGGCACATTATTCTAGCAAGGATTGAGTTAAGTGAACAAAATACCATTTATCTTTATTTGTAGGTTGTTGTTCAGGTCATTATTGATTTCCAAATTTCAGGTAGTTATAATAAGTTACCACGGTAACATTAATAGTAAGTAATTGATTTTTTTTTTCAGTGGTTGGGGGTTTGTATGTTGCAAACAAATAGAAAATTTAATGTAAGAAATAATAAACTGCATGTGAAAAAAATATTTTTAAAGGAAGCATTTGCTGTGAAAGTGATGTTTTAGAAACATACAACTATAAAATGTAAATTTCATTTCCATTAAGAGGTTCTGCATAGCACAGGATTTTCTTTACTTCACAAAATGAAACAATACCTTTTCTGAGCAAAAATATATAAATCTCTAATTTCATAAAGAGGGAAATTAATAAACTTATTTTCTCTCCAGTCAGCTTAGCACTTGTGGGTCAGCATTTACTGTAAACTCTTGATTTCTTTACAAATAGGCTATAACCTATAACAAATAAATAATTTCAGAATTGCCCCTGGAAATCTGGAGAGGTTGACCAAGGACAATTTTTTTTGTCTTTAACACCTTTTTAAAAATTCTCAAGCCAGGGGTAAGGAAACACTGCTTTGTGAGAGCTGAGCAAAATGCGGTGTATGCTGTAGGCATTTCTGCTGGCTTTCCCTCATCATCTGTGGGTGCCCCTCCTCCATTTTGTTTTCCTTTTTCACAAGTTTTCTGGTTATGCTCTCTCTTGACCCCACTGTGTGCACGCTTGTGGCCACACAGGACACTGGTAGGATCAGAGAATGCTGCTGTTGGATTAAAACAAGAGTGCACAAGTTAGGAGAAAGACTGCAAAGGCAGCAAAAGGAGAGTGAAGGTCTAGTATTTTATCTATAAAATAATGCAGTAATCTTAAGATAGGGCTTGAGGTTTTGTATAGATTGTTCAACATTTAATGTTGAAATATAGCACAGCTATTTGTAAAAAATCCCCAAACAGATTTCTCTACGTTCCACTGTTCTATTGTGATTTGCTATCACAATTCAGAAAAACTGAGAATAATTCAAAGTACTCTGTCTAAAAACAGAAAGCAAGCAAGCAAGCACTAAATAGATTGATTATTTCGTTTCCTGTTTTCTGCATTTCAAACAAGTTTCCCTTAGATAAACCCTTGAAAACCATGTGACACAACTTAAAATCAAGTGGTCCTTGCAAATTATTGCCTTTTATTTATTCCTAAGAAATAACATTTCTGATCTGTGCACAAGTACACTTTTTCATTCACAAGTTGACCTTAACTTAGTGTTTTGTAATATTGATATTTTAAAATCTTATATTAACATACTTAACCTATTTCTTGGCATTTTTATTGTAGGTTTATGTTCTGTAGAACAGTGTGTTCATTTACAGAATATAAGCAGAATATAGTTGTACATTTGTGATAAAGTGTGCTTATACCTGGCTAGCTGAGTAGATGATGAAGCTATTCAAAAGCATTTTAGAAAGTGCTTCTTTAGACAAAAAAAAAATAAACCTACATTCCTCTTGTCCTTACGTCTCCAAAGTCATATCTATCTCTAGTTTGTTTTTCATCTTTCCTTTGATAAGATTTTAGTATTCCCATTTGTTAACCATGTCCACACCTGAACACCAGGGGACATATTCTGCCGTTGATTGTCACAGTTCCGTGTGTATCTGTCATGATTCTCCTTGTACAATGAAGGGAGGGAAGCATGCACAAGTTTTGTGAAATAGGTGCTAAATCTGATTACAGAATCTCTTGAATGTTGTATTCAGTGACTTTAAAAAGTCTTTTAAGAGAAAGTACGTGTTGCATTAGTTTGCTGTTTTTCTGTACGTGTGGGTCTGCTTTTTACACGTCTGACTGGATTCAGTTTCTTGGCAACTGCTTGTTGATTATATTAAAAAGTTGTGCAGATATTTCTGTCAGGCTCCAGAGACAAGAGAGGACTGCTGTCGAGCTGTGCTCACATATGCCAGGGTACGGGTTCTTACTTAAGTTAAGGCATGGGCCAGTTAAACATAATTGGTGCAAACACCTGCCTGGTCAGTAGCAGAAAGTCTCCCTTAGTAATCAGACCAGTACTACTCACTTGGGAGGCTTTAAGACCGCATCGAGTGATAAATAAACCAGGCTCAGGAGCAGGCTGAGGCAGGGGCGTGTGATCCTCCGCGTTGTGCGAGAGGCAGCACATTGTTCCTGTCGTTTGTTTCTGCCCACAGCCACTGCTGCTACATCTGGCACATCTGGCAGAAGGGTGCATGCCTGGTGGCATCATGCTGGTCGGCAGTCTGAGCACAGATACCCTGTCGTTTGGGTCTGGGGCAGAAGTGGGCAAGGAAAGAATTTTGTCAGGTGGATGTTAAATTGCCCTGTGCCAGCTTGTTTCAGAGCCAGAGAACGCTGCCCGAGCTGTTCAGTTAGCAACGTGTGTGCAGCCTGAGACACAGAGTGATGGAGAAGCAGGAGAGACTTTGAAATAGGTGCATGTGTGGCTGCCAGCAGATGTAGTCAGGAGCCTGTGAATCACAGTGTTTGTGGTAACAGTAAAATTTTTGTAGCACACGCAGTTTTGTTGAATTTGAAAAATTTATTATTATGCGTTTTCTCCTCACCTTTTTCGTTAATAATAAGAGATTGCAAAGAGGGGTTTTTTTTGGTTCCCTTTCCAGAAGAAGGATTAGTAAGTACATAGTAAATTTTAGAAGATAAGAAGCCCTACTACAGTGGGTAAGTGAACCCACACCAGGGTTAGTTTGTAGCTGGTTTCAAGGACAGCTTTGCAATAGATCTGCCCTGTGCAAGTGGGATAGAGGCACTGGGCAGCAGCGTGTTTTGGTGTTGGCTTGAGCCACGGGTGAAAGTGTCCTGAGCTGCATCCTGTTTAATGTGACTGAGTGAAGTACTTGTGCCATGTGGGAGGTAACAGCAATTCACTGAGCACACGTGCAAATGCCATGTGTGGATGCACTGACTCATGTTAATGTAATTACCTCATTGTAATTGAGTTAAGTACAATTGATTTAACAGTAGCAAAGATGAGCCCACAGTTACGCTCTAAAACGTGAGTTCATATTTAAATGTCAGAGTTACTGATTCTTGCGAGAGGCTGAATGTTTTCGTTGTAACGCAGCGAGTGAGGAATGTGCTTAACTTTAGCCACATCCACAGTCCAAGCGGAACTTAACCCAGGATGGCAGCTTTCGTTTCCTGGCATGTATTTCCCAAATAGTGTGTGAGCTGTCGATAACGCGCCCTTTTGCAGAGCAGGAGGGAAGAGCACACTCTTCACAGCACCCTTCTATGGGATTAGCTGTTCTGTAGGCTGAGTTCTGATACTGAGGCAGAAATATCTTGTCTTGGCACTTAATTACTTTCGAGGGGGATCTCATGGCAATAATTTTTAAAGCCCTGTGGTTCACTGCTCTGCAGGCTTGATCTTTTCGCAGAAATGGTTTTCATTCCTACTTCATATTAGTTCACAGTTACTAAGAAGCTCAGCTATTTACCCAGACTTACTCCAACAGTAGTTGTCATCTCTAATTCAATACGTGAGCGTTTACCAATCCATGATTTTGGAAGGCAGTGGGTGTGTGAAGATGACATGAGAAAGGGGCTGGAAAAAATTACTATCTTGATTGACTGATCAGCTAATGAGCTTATCAGATATGAAGTGTATAGATTTGGTATGTTACATTAATACAAACGGATTTACTTTCCAATGAGGTGGAATTTTTCACTTTGAAATGTTTTAATTTTTTTTGTGTGTGTTTGTGTGTAGAGGTCTGTACTGGTCATTATAGTTATTGATGGAAAGATTTTTGTCACAAATTCCAAATTTTTTGTGAAGAGTTCGTCTGTGCCCCTCTTGAGTTCTGACCATATTATGTGACTACTTTAATGAAACATCCCACAAATAAAAGTATTTTGAAATTACTGTTACGTACTAAACTTCATGTATCTTTTAAAGGTTAGGTGACTGGTACTCCTAGGGTCTGATCTGCCATCACAGTTCAGCCCTTTTAGGTTAGTTGCATCAAGAGGAGCTTTGCTCTTTTTTTTTTTACTTTTTTTGCCCTTTCTACACTGGCCCAGGCGCCAGCATGAATCAGTTCAGCAAGCTAAACCTGTTTTAAAACCAAACAAGCCAACCCCCCAAAACCCACAATTTTTTTTTTTTGTAGAATTAATTTTGCACTGGTATTGGTACTTAAACTGGTGATGACTCGGATGAGTGCCAAACCTGGTACATGAGATGGAGGAATGAATCTGCAGCTGGGAAGAGCAGAAGGGAGCTGCTGCCTTTTCCCAAAAAGACATAGTTTAAATTAACAATTACATTAACAAGTTTATATGAGTAACTCTAACATTTTCGGTTTGTTGTCATTCAAGTCAGTTTCTGAAAACAGAATGCTCTGTATATAGAGAGATATGCATATCTCTGTCTTTATCCACAGATATTCTTGGGAATTTAGTAAGCTATTGTAGGTTCAAGCTGCTGTTTAAAGAGTCAGATATTTTTAAATTTTTAACATTTCATTTCTAATGTAATGTTTTGCTTAGTTGCTTGGTTTGTTTTGGTTTTAGGAACCAAAATATCATATTTGGTCAAAAAGCTTCCCTGAATAGCTTCTCATATGAAGTGAAAAGGAGCAGAAAACAACAGGGACAAACCAAAAATATTACATGCAAATGTGAGTACATGTTGTTAGAGCCTAAAGCACAATTGGTATATGTTATGAATCTTAGCACATTATTAAGCATATTACTTTTTTTTTTTTTTTAAATTAGAAATTCGAGTTAAGCCCTGAAGTTGAAGCATGTTAAAAAAGCTAAAAATATTCCTGATGTTTAGATAGCATATGTTTGAGTCAGAAGGTTTTCAAGACTTGAGGGCAGGCTGTATCAGAAACAGTGCAGTGTAGAAAAAGGAACACAAACCAGATGTTTTTATATATAGCAGGTCATTAATAATAATACATCATAGTGGGTGAGTTTTTCAGATTTTGGAAAAACAGCTCTGATGGCCATCTATCTAATGCTGATAGTTTAAACTCTGAGACCTGGTGAGTGAAGCTCCCATTAGTTCTGCCAAGTTTCACCCTGGTTTGAAGTAGGATGCATTTTGAACAGCAGAAAAAAAGAACTGTTCCTATGAAATCGATGGCTTGGACGCCTCCAGGTTTTCAAACATCAGCAACTGTAATTGAGACCAAGCTTTGTCTGAATCTTTGAATAGATAAAACCCAATGTTTCTGCCTTTGTGTCTGCCTTACTGTCAGGAGGGGGAAAGAAAACTGAAGGGACCAGTGCAAGGAGGGGGGACTCTGTGTATGTTGAAATAAACGAGTGACATTTGCAGTGCAAGCAGTCCAGCACGAAAGCTCTGAGCTCCATATATACAGCTGCTTTTAACAATACTCAAAACCCTGTCCTCCCAGCAAAATTTTTGCTCCCAAAACAGTGAAACATCACACATTACAAGCACTGAAGGGAGGTTGCCTTGCTAGCCCAGGCTGAATCCACCACCCAGCTGCCTTGTGGTCCTGAGTCATCCCATCCCTTGTAAAAGGATCCTGTGATGCTCCTGCTTCGGTGTCAATCCCAGCAGGTGCAAGTGGGCTCATAAGATGCCATTTTATTCCCGTAAGAGGAGTGGCGTGGTAATTGCTGATCTGAAAATGAGCTTCAAACAGACGTATACTTTTTATAGGACAAAAAGCAGCAGAGAAAAAGGATCTTAAAGTCCATAAGCCAAAGAGCATATGAATTAAGTGCTATGTTACATAATTTCCTGGGCTAAATAGCACCCAGTTTCTCTACATGGCTGTGGCGGAGTCCCTTTGGGCCAGTCCATCTTTCTGGTTTCTGAACAGTGACTCTGCTGTTACCATTGAGAAGGGCCTTTCCAGCTCTTCAGTGTTTAATTTCCAAGTGGAATATCCATGTTGCTTCATCCTGGATCCTAGCATTTATCCAAGTTACTGCTTGCTGCTTTTCTGGGCTGTTCTTGTGTGGAGCACTGCTGGAGAGCTTTCTGTCACTGCCATGGCCATGTATTTACTTGACTGATCAGACGTAGCTGGTTCTGTGTCCCTTTCACCAAACAACAAATTACTTTGCTCCTGGTTTTGATTTTATATGTGATGGACCTTCATTCTGTATCATATCAGGCAATGAAAAATTGATTGAGTAAGTGTGTTATTTCCCAGGAGAGATACCTATGGCTTATGTGTCTGTTAGTATATCCACAGTATATCTTTTCTTTGGATGAAGAAAAGTTTTTAGATGCCTTCTGCACTCTTTGGATGACAGAGCAGAGGTATTGTTATTTTTTACAAGCTGCATCCACGGGACAGCAGTCAATCCCCATTTTTACTCTCTAAGAAAGCTTTTCATTCACTTTAGGTTCTGTAATTTGAGAGAAAAAAAAAAAAAAAAACAGGTCTCAAGCTGTGCTGGGTTATTTGTTCAGTGGTTTATACTTCTTGTAAATCTCTTCTAAATCAACAGCTGAACTGAAAATATGAACATTTTACTGATACAAAACTAATTCTTGCATCTTTAGCTGTTCCTAGTTTTAGTTGCTTACAGGAGGGAAGCCTGAGGTCTTGAGTCCATGGAGAATCATGCATCTTCCTGCTCTGTATCTGTTTTTATGGTGTCTCTTCTCTATGCAGTTAAATGTCCTAACTGCCAGGAGCTGTCCCCTCCCTCTCTAATTTTCTCATGCTGCTTGTTAGCCTCAGGGGTTTAATTCTCTGGAAATGTGGAGGGTGATTAATCAACCTAATTTGTGTTAACTTAAAAAGCCCCAAACAATCTGACTTTCGTTTTGTGTAGTCTTGACTTTCTATTTCCGTTTTAACATTTTTTGGGGGGGAATTTCTTACCTCAAAAATATGTTGCCTGTGTATATAACAGACGTTCATGCAACTGATTACTCTGAAGAATATTCCTGTGTCCACAGAACAAAGCCAGCCATAAGAAATGCCACATGGTATATGAACTGCAGAAACTTCACAGGTGACTGACCATGAGCATAACCTTATAGTTTCCTTCCATTCTTAAACGAACTGTCCACATGACAGAGTGGTCACGTCTGAGTGGTCCTGGAGGTGCCAAAGTACTGTGTAGCTACAAAGGAAAAGCTCTTTTACTAATTTGTCCCTAAGAACCATTGAGTTGAAAGGACATGTATTTAAGAAAGTGAGATAGATTGTATAGGATTTGCCTTAAAATGTTTCACATCTGTTCATCTGAGCAGATGTAGGAAAGTCTCCCAAGTTTTGTGGTTTGTTTTGGTTATCTTCTCCTATGTCTCTGTCCCTGCACAGATTTTGCTCACGAGCAGAATGTGTACTGAGACTGTAGTCCTGCAGACCATGTTACTTATCTATATCCTGGAAGAGGTGACTGTTCATAGCTGTCCTGTGTGAGGTTTTCCCTGAGGTGTGGAAGTGCACTCTTGAGGACACATCAAGCTCCTGGTGTGCAGCCTGCTGACCGGCTGTGGCTGTCACGGTGCCTGCTGGCCACGCTGCCGCACAGCCCGCCAAGTCTTTGGGCAGCACCCTATGCAGCCTTGTAACCACGACTGGGTAATCACCAGCTTCTCTGGCACTGCAAAAACCGTGCAAAAGCTTTGTCATCTTCTTGCTGCATGAGGTGGTGATCAGCATCTGGAATGAGTGCACTGCTTCTTTGTGGATACAGCCATAGTAATGTGGGGGGGGTTAACCTTTAGAGTACCAAACAAGCAGATTTATCACATTAAATTTGTCAGCATAGTGAACAGAAATGCAAGACCTCCACCACAGAACAATTTCTTAGACTGTGCCTGTCTCATTAGAGACATATTTACTGCATTATCCAAAATTGCTGGAACTTTTTTCCAGAGGAGGTCTTAGCCTCACATGGGTATCAATACCTTCTTTATCCTTCAGTCAAGGAAATTCTTACCTGCTCATCTATTTATGCTTTTAATCCTACATGTATTTTGTAAAAGAAAACAAGACTTTCCATGGTTCATATTCCCATCGAGCTAAGGCAGGCAGGTCTGCTCCCCTGCTCATCCTTGTGCACCCGATGTACAATGCCAGGGCTCTCAAACTTTCTCTCTTACAGTAGGAGGGAGATGTGCAATCCATATCTCTATTTCCTTCCCTGTCATTGTATGGAGCCTGGATGACTCCTGACAACTGGTAGATCCTGCTTGTCCCCTTTCTTATCTGTAGCAGTTTTGAGTGTCCACCTGAAGACAGAGATAGTTTTTGACTGAGGGAGCAAAATCTGACTCAGTTTAAAAAGTGTGTTCTCCAGCTCTCCAGACCTGGTGGAAGGAGAGCACAGCATCTACTCTGTGTTCTCACCACAGGCACTTATATCTTCTTTAATTCCATGTTGCAGTACTTCCAGGGACCTCATTAAGGTGGAATATGAACGGCCTTTCAGATAGGACTGCCACTCGTGTTGATGACAGTCTGCTTGCCACTACTGTATTTTTGAGCCAGGGTTTCAGAGAACAGGCATAACAAATCTTCCCTGAGGATTCACCATGTGCCTACTCAAGCTTTTCAAGATATTTCGCATAACAATTTAATCTACCATCTTCCAAAACCACATTTACCAAAAGCTGAGTCGTTCCTACACATAGATAGTTTTTCAGTTTTTCCTGGTAAGTTTACTTCCCCACATCTCCACAGCTATTTATGGCTATAACTGAGATCCAAAGCCTGCACAAGTGGATGCTGACCCATGCTCAAGTGAATCTGCTGGTAATCATCAGAATTCATTTAACCAGAGCTTGAGCAATTGTTCAGTAGCCTTCCTTCTCCTCTGCTTCTTCTGTTTCTTCTTGCTTCCTCTCCCAGTGGCATACCTCTGTAGAAGCTGCTCGTCTAAGAACTGCTTGGCACATATATCTAGTGTGGGTACTGCCTGGATTAAGAAAATCATTTGTGTTTAAATACTGCAACATACCTGTTCCTCTATGTCATAATACATACAGGAGGTGTTTGCAGCACACAAGTTACTGGCAAGTAAGTCTTTCTGCCAGCAAGATCTTTTTAGGTAACATTATTATACTTCATAATGGGCACCTTGTGTGGCCCAGTGTTTAATTTGGCCTCTGATTTATCTATCTGATCAAGCTAGGTTATGGAGTTGGCTTTAAATTACATGTGCGTTTGCACATCCATGTGCCAAGGGAAAACAGAATTTGTACCTACAGTCAGGGGGGGAAAAAATGTAGAAAATACTGAAGCTGAAGTTGCACATACAGCTGCAAGTCTAACCCCGTTTTATCTCTCTCACTTTAATTTGTACTTCCTAGATTTTATGATCACATAACATACTGTGTTGTGCTTTCAGCTACAAATGGCTGTATCTTACAGAATGGACAGAAAATAGATGTTTGTGTGAGTATGGCCAGAGGAAATGTCATTGAAAGGAGACTAAATAAAGAAATGATACACACAATTTGTTGTTTCCCACAACTCAGCTATGCTTCTTGCATCATAGTTACTGTGTGACATACCTCTGCTTTTAGCCTTTGGAGCTTTCTCTTTCAAACAGTCCAATAAAAACGGAGCCTGGAATTTGTTTACTTCTGGTATTAAAAGCAAACAGCTCAGGGAGCAGGCAACTTTATTGGACCTGTAAAGGGGTAATATACATGGTAGAGATTTCAGGCTGTATTTTGTTTATCATCAGTTTCATTTTTTTTGTGGGTACTGAACTGTTGATGTGGGGAGGGGAGGGTTGGCAGCTTTCACTGACGTTAGGCAGTCTATGAGACCAGACCATTGCGTTAGTGCAACAAAAAGACTTGAGTAGAAATATAAATATGTTGTAAAGACTTCAATTTTTATACAGTTCTGTTTTTTTCTCTCATATGATATGTAATGTTATGAGGAGGAAAAGTCTTAGAACTGAGAGAATAAAATCATTATGCAGAGGACCATCTTAATGTTATTGCAGATGGGTACAATAGAATTAAAGTTCTTGGAAGTTACAAAAACATAACTACTGCAAAGCCAGTGTCCCTGGTCTTGTGATACCTTGTCCTCAAAGGAGTATTTGAAGAGAAAATACTCATCGTTTGTGCTCCTTTTGTCAGCCAGGGTCTGTACCCTCAACAGGCAGCGAAAGCCCGAGTGTGCCATGTATCCCACCGGTGTCCTGTGAAGCAACGTGCTTGTAGCATTGAAAGAGGGATGGGCAACAGTATAGCTCAAGTCATGATACCAAAGGATATCACTAGGTGATGCAGCTAAACCATATATATGTGTTGAGAAGGGTTTCCCCTGTGGAATGTTTGTCTTAACTGCATCAGAACTCGTCACCAGCCTGCACTTCATAATGAGATGTCTGGCATGTCTGAGGTGTAGCTAACCCACAGAAGTAAACAAAGTCAGAATTAACAGGCTAATACTTCTGGTTCTGTTCTCCCTCATGGGTGTTGATGGGAGCTGTGTCAGCAGACTTTAAGGGGAAGGACTTGTCCTTAAGGAACCCCTTTGTGTCTTCCTGCTGCAGCTGGTCTGACCCTCTTTTGGGAGGCCTTGGAAAACATTTACGTTCTTCGGCAGAGTGTGCTACAGTTAGGGCATAAAAACGACAGATTCAATACTGGAGGTTTAAATAATATTTAAGTAGTCTTGCATTCTGTAATCTGAGCAGAAGTCAACATTGCTATCATTTGATTAATGTGGTTGTATGTGTGACATTCCAGTTTCACAACTATTTCCTCAATAATCATAACTATAGTAATAAGATATTATTTTGAAAGTAAAGATTATAAAGCATTTAGGAGTACTTGCCCAATACCTCTGCTAATAAATTTAAATAATTTATTGTAGTTAAAATCCATTGTCCTCTTCCATAAAAACCACTTTGATACGCATTCTGCTTACTTTACAAGGGGTTTGCTTTAAAAGCTGTTTTCTCATTTATATTTGTAAATTCAGAGGTGTTTCATTGAAACACCCAATATGTCCTTTTTAACAGAATATAGCTTATGCTTTGATAAAAGTGGCTCCAAACCAGCCATTTGTCAGCATTTAAAATGCAGCTGTTCAGAGAACTAGTTCACAGTAAAGTTAGAAATTAAATACTCTCCCAAATAATAATTTGAAGGTGCTGCTAAGTTACTTTTTGAATCATCAGCACTATCTCCTTTTACTGCTGCGTATTTCTAAAAGTAATTCAGTTTGAAGTCACCAACTCATTTCCTGTTACATCCATACGATGTTAGGTATTTATTACTGGTTTCACTGCTCTAGTACTCTAACAGCCATGTATTCAGATAATCTGCCACTCCCTTCTCTCTAAAAAAAGTGATAAAGGTTTGAAGTATAAAATAACCTTGTATCACTATTTCTCCAAGACAAAAATGTTATTTTATTCAAATATCTGAATATCTAGTCAATATTTGTAATTCTGATAAAGTTGTATCTAATTAAGATTTAACAGACTATAATTTTAAACTGATAGAACTAGTAGGATACTAGAGTATGTAATGCTGGATTTAAAAAATTTAAAAAATAGTAAATGTATGATCTGCGCTACAAGAATAGCTAATGAAGGTAAACCATAATTTAAAAAAAGCATAGAAATACTAGAGAACTTGAATCACAAATAAGGAATTGTTAACACATTATAAATGCTGCCATTTCATTTTTCTTTTATAGTAAAGGTTATACAGGTTTTAAAGTGTTTTGGTTTTATAGTATAAAGTTGTGAAAATAACTACAACGTAGAAGTAAACCAGCCCAAATAAAAATTTCAGCCTGTTTTTCACTTCTTTGCTTACAAGCAATGACATTTGAACTCCACCCATTTTGTCATATATTCTTATTTTTGTACACATGGTGACTTTGCTTTTAGTAAACAAATATTCTAACCAGTATTTTATTTTTGTGTTTTACTTATATACTGGCATTTAAAATAAGTTGATTTTTTTATAAAAATAGTACATGTGGGTTCTGACCTCCAAATGATTTAGCAGTGTTGATATACTGCCTGTTGATAAAACATGCGTTTTTGTACCGTTTGGTACAAAAAACTTACACAGTGCAGCATGAGTCCTCAGTGAGAACCAAGAATAGCTGTACCAGAAAAGTAAAAACAAGATTTGCCCAAAAGCTTAAGAATGGTTAGAGAGAGGTTCCTATTTACAAGATAATGGATTTTTATCTTAGGATTGCTTAGGACATAGCTACTGCCAGTTGGCTAAAATATCGTCCGTGCTCACTTACTCCTCCCTTGCTTCTGGCTCAGGGTAGCTTTCAAGCAGACAGCTTGCTTCTCTCTGAAGAATTAGGTCATTGAAGCATGGAGAGGCTTTGCTCTAATGCAGCTGATGGTAGTTTTCAAAAAGCATCCTCCACAGCAGGGATCTTGGTTTTCTGAGGTGAGAAACCTTGAGGCTACAGTCATGGCACTGTACTGGGCTGGGGAGCTCCATTTCTTAGCTCAGGTTCTGGGAAAGGTGGTAGCATGAGGACAGTTCTTCAGGCTCCAGCCCGTAGGTAGTAACCAGAGGAGGAGAAAGAAAAGGACATAGCAGCAGGGGTGGACTGCTGGCACAGCCCCAGTCGGGACTGGACTGTAAACCCTTGCCCTGCTTCTGGACTTGAGGTGCTTCTGTGTCTTTGCAATGTGGGAAGAAAAAAGTTTGCTTTTCTGTGATTTTGAGAACCTGTAGCCACTGTAGCTGTCCGACACTT